>NC_041391.1:536949719-536978293 GCF_002162155.2 Triticum dicoccoides | reverse complement strand
ATAGACGGTGGAGGGGTGCCCGTGGAGGGGTGGTTGAACAGGACCCCGTGGTCTGGAGGGCTGGATGAACAGTAGACGGTGGAGGGCTGGATGAACAGTAGACGGTGGAGGGGTGGTTGAACAGTAGCCGGTGGAGTAGCACGCGGTGGAGGCTGGATGAACAGGAGTCCGTGGAGGCTGGAGGAGGTCGACGGTAGCCCGTGGAGGCTGGAGGAGGTCGACGGTGGAGATTAACAGTATCCCGTGGAGTCCCATTTTGCGGTACGCCACACCCCTCCCGATGAACAGGACCCCCATTTCGACCGTAGGAGGTCCGTTTCGTCCGTTTTGCGGTATGCCACAACGCTCCCGATCAACAGGACCCCCGTTTCGACCGTAGGAGGTCCATTTCGTCCGTTTTGCGGTACGCCACACCCCTCCCAATCAACAGGACCCCCGTTTCGACCGTACGAGGTCCGTTTCCTCCGTTCTGCGGTACGCCAGGCCTTGTTTCCATCGCCTGTTCCGTCCAAGCCGGTTGGCTCCCACGCGTTCCATTGCCTCCCGATGAACACAACGCATGTCGTTGCCTCCCGATGAACACGATGCATTTCGTTGCCTCCCCATGAACACGACGCATTCCGTTGCCTTCCCATGAACACGACGCATTCCGTTGCCTCCCCATGAACACGACGACGATGTTGTTTCTCTGTTCCGACCCAGCAATGTACGTATGCGCGAGTAGGCGTTCGAGACCCTGCCCGTATGTACGTACGTGGCTGTATTTTCTTTCTTGCACCTTGGCCACTATATGTACGTGTACATGCTACGTGCACGCCTCTACTACGACACGTGCGCGCCTCTACATCCACCAGTATATATGTATGTACACGTTCGCGACCAGAATGACAACGCTACGCACGCTTCGACCAGGTGGGTCCCGACTGTCAGGCATTTTTCTTTGGCTGCGAAGATGTAGCTGGTGGGTCCCAGCAGTCAGGGGGCGAATCGTTTTTTTGCTCGGATGCACTTCCTTGCATGCGAAGATGTAGCTGGTGGGTCCCAGCAGTCAGGGGGAAATGTTTTTTTCATAAAATACGGTGGCCCATCTAGTGGGTCCCCGCTGTCAGGTGGAGGAATAATTATTTTCCGCGTAATAAGGAGGCACTTCCTTGCTGCGGCCGTGGACCCAGCTGTCAGCCTCTCCACATACAGTCCACGTCCGATGGAAGTTGTTCCTTGACCACGTTGACCACACCGCACCGAGAGCACTAGGGCGGTGGACGACGGCAAGGCCTAGGAAGGGGACGACGTGGAGCCGGGGAAGACGTGGAAGTGGAAGCCCGCGCGAAGAGGAGTACGAGGATTCACTGGTTCAGCTGCGGTGTGAGGCTGCCGTCACCGCAGGGCCTGGCCAGCGGTGGGAATAGTAGGGCGGTGAAGCCTCTGCGGCGGCACATCCGGCCACGGGAGGCAGGAGCATGCAGCACGACCAGCGCTGCTTTGGGCGGCTGGAGCAAGAAGGCCAGAGGTTGAAGAAGCACTACGGCCGTTGGATGGACATCGTATGGTCACTGGAGCTAGAATCGTTTATATTGACTACGTTGACAAAGCTCTCCGTTCCTGTCAACTTAGTAGGCCCACAAGTCAGCCTGCCACTATACTAGGTCCCAGCTAACAGGGGGAGTATTCTTTTTTTTCTGCGTAATAAGGAGGCACTTCCTTGCGTACGAAGATATAGCTATTGGGTCCGAGTTGTCAGCGGCGGTAACGTTTTTTCGCGAAATACAAAGGCCCTTTCGGTGGGTCTGAGGGAGTCCCGGACTAGGGGGTGTCCGGATAGCCGAACTATCATCATCGGCCGGACTCCAAGACTATGAAGATAGAAGATTGAAGACTTCGTCCCGTGTCCGGATGGGACTTTCCTTGGCGTGGAAGGCAAGCTTGGCGATACGGATATGTAGATCTCCTACCATTGTAACCGACTTTGTGTAACCCTAGCCCTCTCTAGTGTCTATATAAACCGGATGGCTTTAGTCCATAGGACGAACAACAATCATACCATAGGCTAGCTTCTAGGGTTTAGCCTCCTTGATCTCGTGGTAGATCCACTCTTGTAACACACATCATCAATATTAATCAAGCAGGATGTAGGGTTTTACCTCCATCAAGAGGGCCCGAACCTGTGTAAAACATCGTGTCCCTTGTCTCCTGTTACCATCCGCCTAGACGCACAGTTCGGGACCCCCTACACGAGATCCGCCGGTTTTGACACCGACATTGGTGCTTTCATTGAGAGTTCCTCTGTACCGTCACCATCAGGAAGGATGCCTTTTCCCGTCTTTAAAGACGGCACCGTCGTCAAGGGAGCTTTGGCCGCTGGCCAGACTATCCGGCTAGGCAGTTTTCTTATGACCGCCTGTTCGGCCACCGCTCCGACAATGACCTCTCAGGTCATTAAAAGCGATCTTCACGTCAGCTCGGAATTCGCCGAGCAGCTAGATCCGATTGAGCTCTCCTCCGTAAATGAGCTCTTGGATCGCATCGCCGCCCTGGGAGTCGCTACCGACTACGATTAGATTGGGCTTAAAACCGATCTGGGAGAAATTAACTCTCCCCAGGTTACCCACCACGTTGTTGTGGTAGAGGAACAATGCGGCGACTCTTCTTCTATGTTAAAAACCAACTATGTTCGGATTCCCGATCCCTCCATGCCGGATTTCCGCGGAGGGACGGACGCTAATCGAATACTGAACCTAAAGTCAGGCATCGGACCAGATTTGTTGGAAAGCGTCCAACAAACCAAGCTTCCGAATCCGGAAGCTTCTTGGCCTTTGAGCCTCAGATCGGGCGGGGTTCCGAACTTGATTCCACCCGCCCACCCAAACATAAGCGATCTATCTCAAATACGGCAAGAGCCCGATGAAACAGTACATCATTACTGGGCCAGATTCCTCCTGGTTATGAAGAGGATAAAGGACTGCCGTGAAGAAAGCGCGATTTCAATCTTCTGCAACAATTGCACGGACAAGGGAATCATAAACGCCATCAGTCGTCGCGAAGTTACATGCTTTGTCGACCTAGCGACCATTGTACAAAAATACTGCGCGATGGAGAGTGCCTGGAAAACCGAAACTAGGTTTTGGGACAATCCGTCCCTGAATACAACCCCAGTCCGAATTAAAAGGGTGCGTCATACTCAAGCACCTGGGTTAAAAACCAAAAAGCAAAAAACCCCTAAAGGGTACGGAACCGTACTGGAGTGATGGCTCAACGGACCCTGCAAAATCCACAGTACGGAGGGCGCCACTCCAACACATAGCCTTCGAGCATGTTGGATATTATGGCAGGTGGCCAAAAGTGGCGAAGGCTTTTTAGCCCCGGGCAACCAGCCCAGCAGCACCAGTACGGTATTAACAGTCTTCGAGACTTTCGCATCAAATAACATGCGGAAACGAACAATCCGCAGCCTCGCTGAAGTCTACCAAGTAGCAACAACAAATTCATGGAGTGACACGGCTATCACCTTCAATCCCAGTGACGAACCTAAATTCCGAACAGCTAGAGCACTAGCCGCATTGGTCCTCAGTCCGATAGTGGACGGCTTTCATCTTACCAAGGTACTCATGGATGGCGGCAGCGGATTAAACCTCATCTACAAAGAAACTCTTCAAAAAATGGAAATTGACTGGAGCCGCATCGAGCGGAGCAGCACAACCTTCAGGGGAATAATCCCTAGTCGAGAAGTACGCTGCACAGGAAAAATAACACTAGATGTAGTGTTCGACTCGCCGGACAATTACAGGTCCGAAGAGGTCACATTCCAAGTGGCCCCATTCGGCAGCGGATATCACGCTTTGTTAGGGCGAGAGGCATTCACAATCTTCCAAGCTATACCCCATTACGGGTACATGAAGCTCAAAATGCCCGGACCCAATGGAATAATCACTCTCGCCAATGATCCAGATACAACACTACACGCTGAAAATAAGACAGCCGCACTGGCCCTAGAGGCATTATCCGAAGCCCTAGCGGCAGAGGAACTAACTGTGCTGCGCTCAACGGTGGATAGGGACGATGTGATACTTGACAAGAGGTCCAAGTCCACCTCTTTCAAACCAGCAGACGAAATAGTCAAATTTCAGGTCCATCCAACGGACGCCACAAAGACGGCATCCATTGGGGCACAATTAAATCCTGATGTAGAAGCCGCACTACAAGAATTCCTCCGGGAAAATTGGGACATTTTTGCCTGGCACCCTTCAGACATGCCAGGAATCCCACGCAGGCTGGCAGAGCACAGCCTAAATATCCTAAAAGGATTCAAGCCAGTCAAACAAGCTCTTCGGCGATTTTCCGAACCCAAAAGACAGGCAATGGGAGAGGAGCTAGCTAAGCTCTTAGAAGCCGGATTCATCAGAGATATCAAACATCCGGACTGGCTAGCCAACCTAGTAATGGTACCAAAAAAGGACAAATCCTGGCGCCTCTGCATCGATTTTCAAAGACCTTAACAAGGCCTGTCCAAAGGACCCTTTCCCTCTCCCTCGCATCGACCAAATCATCGATGCTACCGCAGGGCAAGATTCATTGTGCTTCCTCGACGCATACTCCGGATACCATCAAATCAAGATGGCAGAAAAAGATCAGGCCGCAATGGCATTCATTACTCCATATGAGCCATTCTGCTTCAACACAATGCCCTTCGGACTCAAAAACGCCGGCGCAACATATCAGCGCATGATTCAGACATGTCTAGCTACCCAGATAGGCAAAATAGTAGAGGCATACGTAGACGATGTGGTCGTCAAGAGCAAACACGTCGAAACTCTAGTAGATGACTTGAGGGTGACATTTGACAACCTCCGAGCATATGACATTAAGCTCAACCCGGAAAAATGTGTCTTCGGAGTACCAGCCGGAAAGCTTTTGGGCTTCATTGTATCCGGTAGAGGAATTGAAGCAAACCCAACCAAGATCCGAGCTCTGTCACAATTGGATATCCCAAAAGACCTCAAGCAAATACAAAAACTTACTGGGTGCGTAGCGGCTCTAAGCCGCTTCATCTCCCGTTTGGGAGAAAAGGCTCTGCCCCTCTATCGCCTCCTCCGGCGCACCGAACACTTCAAATGGACGGACGCCGCCATAGACGGACTCGAAGAAATCAAGGCCATACTGGCAACAAATCAGGTCCTGGCCGCGCCCAACCTGGGAGAACCTATGTTATTATATATCGCAGCAACACATCAAGTTGTCAGCGCGGTACTCGTCGTCGAACGAGAAACAGAAGGGCACAGATTCCCTCTTCAAATACCAGTGTACTACGTATCCACTGTCTTAACTCCATGAAAGTCCCGATACCCACATTATCAAAAGATAGCGTATGCGGTGTTCATGGCATCCCGGAAGCCGCGACACTACTTTCAAGAGTGTTTCATAACGGTGGCCTCCGAAGTACCTCTCAACGATATTATAAACAATCGCGATGCAACGGGTAGGATTGCAAAATGGGCCATTGAGCTCTTACCATTTGACATAACCTACAAACCATGGCGAGCTATAAAATCGCAAGTTCTGGCTGACTTCATCGCTGAATGGACCGAAGCCGAACTCCCTAAAGAGTACGGCGCATAGTCCAATTGGATCATGCATTTCGACGCATCCAAAATGTTGGCTGGCTTGGGGGCTGGCGTCGTCTTGACGTCCCCAACTGTAGACACAGTCCAATATGTACTTCAAATAATGTACATGGACTCCAACAATGCAGCCGAATACGAGGCCCTCCTGCACGGCCTCCGGATGGCAATCTCCATGGGCATTCAACGCCTAGAGGTGGGCGGGGATTCAAACCTCGCAATATCCCAAGTAAATGGAGACTTTGACGCCAAAGATCTGAAAATGGCAGCTTACCGCAACGCCGTCCTAAAAATGTCAGCTCGGTTCGAAGGACTCGAATTCCACCATGTAGCCCGGGATAATAACCAGGCAGCAGACGTGTTAGCACGCATCGGTGCAAAACGCGACGCCGTCCCTCCAAACATCTTCCTGGAACGGCTCTTTAAGCCATCCGTATTATGGGAAGAGGAGTCCGGAAATAACAATCCGGAGCCAGCTGCAGCACCTAACTCAGACGATTCTGACACAATCGGCGGCTCAGCAAATGAAATAACACCTTCAGCCCACGAAATAATGGCAGTAATTGCCCCGTGGACGGAACCATTCCTAGCCTACTTAATTAGGCAGGAACTTCCCGAAGACCAAAATGAGGCCCGCTGCATAGTTCGGCGATCTAAAGCCTAAAAGGTCCATGAGGGAGAACTTTATAAGAAAAGCACAACCGGAGTCCTTCAAAGGTGTATCTCCGAAGAGGAAGGGCGTAATCTCTTGGCTGAAATTCACGCCGGACTCGGCGGGCACCACGCTGCAGCCCGGGCCCTTGTAGGCAAGGCCTTCCGTACAGGATTTTATTGGCCGACAGCCTGGGCAGAGTCTCAGGACTTAGTCCAACGATGCGTCGGTTGCCAGCTCTTTGCTAATCAGAGCCACATGCCACCCACCGCCCTCAAAACAATACCCATCACCTGGCCGTTCACGGTCTGGGGGCTTGACATGGTTGGACCCCTTAAAGGGGGAACCCACAAGCACAAATACTTATTGGTCATGGTGGACAAATTCACCAAATGGATTGAAGCCAAGCCGGTTAAAACGGCCGAATCCGAACCTGTGATATATTTTATATCCGGGTAGTACACCGTTTTGGCGTCCCCCACAGCATCATCACTGACAACGACATGAATTTCATGGACGACGAGGTTAAACTCTGGTGCAAAAATATGGGCATCAAGCTCGACTACGCTTCAGTCTATCACCCCCAAACTAACGGCCAAGTCGAGCGAGCAAATGGTCTAATCATGAGCGGCATCAAACACAGACTAGTGAGGTCCCTCAAGGAATCTAACACGCACTGGGTAGAGGATCTCGACTCCATACTCTGGGGGCTGCGGACCACGCCAAACCGAACTACCGGATTCACACCATTTTTTATGGTGTACGGCGCAGAGGCAGTTCTGCCCTGCGATATAATTCATGACTCACCTCGCGTGCGCATGTACGAAGAAAGAGAAGCCGAGCTGGATCGGCAGGACAGTTTGGACGCCTTAGAGGAGGAGCGGGACGTGGCAAAAGCTCGTTCTACATTTTATCAACAGCAGGCTCGAAGGTATCAAAGCAGAGAAGTACGGGCCAAAGCTTACAATGTTGGCGAACTTGTTCTACGCCCGCCGGACAAGAAAAAGGACAAACTTAAGCCCAAGTGGGAAGGTCCCTTCATCATCGAGCAAGTCCTAACCGGCGGAGCATACCGTCTACGCAACACATCTGACAACCGACTCGAGCCGAACCCATGGAACGCAGCCCGTCTCCGAAGATTCTACGCCTAACGCTGGACTCAGAGTTCGTCTCACTCCTCCATCCACCTTTTTACATTTTCACTGTCTCTTGTCCCCCTCCTTCCTCCCACTTTTTTTCCAATACCTTGGATAGGCTGATTTGTGCATTGTTCGCACACACTTGATGTGCTCCTAGCACTCATTATACCTGGGGGCTTCTTTAACAGAAGCTTAATTATACGGGCTTCATGCCCAACACATGTGTCATACTTACGCATGTACCTTTTATTCACCATTATATGCATCGATATGACTTACGTTTTGGCCAAGCTGGGTTGCCTGGCTCCTGTGCTTACCCCTACATTCCCGATTGTTCGGCTAGGAAGTAAAGGGAGCACCTCCGTGATTGTTACTGCCGGGTCAGCCGGATGTGTACCTCAGACTGGGTGAAGTCGAAAGCTAGCGTTCTTAAGAGAATATTCGGTCGGTGACTTGAAACATGATTTATTACTTACTTATTTATTTTCCCCCAGATGCTTTTTCTGCTATTTTCGCAGTCCGGACATGCACTTTAGGGCATGCCTCCCAGGGAAAGGAACCATTAACGGAACTATTCTCCCTGGAAGATGTTTCTTACTAACCATCTAATATAACATAGCTAGTTGGGCACTTGTCTGATAAAGAAATTATGACCCCGACGCCTTGTCTCCACGCATGCCCCAGTTCTTCTATAACCGTAAGGGTATTCGGACACACTCCGGACTGTTGGGTCCCGAGGTTGAAGCGAAAAGGTCCGCAAAGACAAACGATCTACAATCCGGCTAGAAGGCATTTTACATGTCATTTCAAATTACATCGTCAAACTGACTGATTGTACTCCTCTTCAATCCCATCGAACAGGTTGTCTATTTACAGTCCTATTGGGAATATTTCGCAGCCAGTTCTACTTGGCCGTACATCAAGCTCACAGGGATCTCCTTCCCATCAGGCCCCGCAGGTCCGACCTCGGCCATGTGGTTTGGGTCAGCCTTCGGGTACCGCGTCTTCACCATGGCCCAGGCCTCCCTGGTGCCCTGACAGCAGGCCGATATCTTCCACAGACGGAGGTGTCTCCGTGCTCCTTGAAGCTTCTCAGCAAGCCCACCAAGGCCCTCGAGTTGGGAGACGGATGGCCATAAAGCCTGAACGACGCCACTCATCGCCTGCCGAACACGTTCGAGCAGTTGCACCAGCTCGGGAACTTGGTCACCCGTTGAACCAGGCATTTCCTCCGCAGGGCGACCTGAGAGCACACCTAAAGACACATTTCTGTCAATCGACTTTCTCGCCGAATTCTTCTTTTCAAAGGAATTTGCTCAAGCACTTACTATAAATGCCGCGACGAAGCCGCTGATTCTCCTTCACGGAGCCAGACAACTGGGCCCGAACACCTTTCAGCTCTTCTCCGAGCTGGGTGTGGGCATCTTGGAGCTTGTTTCTCTCCTGCTGCACCTTCATAAGCACCCTCTCGCCGGCCTTTAGCTGATGCAGTAGCTGTTGCTTGTCCGGATCTAGTCCGGCGCCCTCTACAATATTATTGTCAGATTTACGCACACGCCACACTTTGTTAACTACTTATCTTTTTGAAGTACGTATTACCAGCGGGTGTCTCTGTGGCTCCCCCTGTGGTGGCTAGTGCGGCCTCAAGTTGGGCCTTGCACTCTTGGAGCTCCTTGGACAGGTGGGTATTCTTCTCTGTAAGATCCTGCATAATAAATGATCCTTAAATCAGTTATTTTAACTATTTTAAGTCTCGGGAGCTACTAGCATATATAACTATTAAAATTACTTACCCGTATGTCCTTCACATACTACTCTGTGGCTTTGGTTAAACCATCTTGAGCAGCACGGAGGTGCGCGTTTCCCGCATCAAAGACATTCAACGCCTCCAGGGAGAAACACGCGTCACGAAGAACTGTCCGGTGACGCCTGTGATTCATGGCGCTCTCCACCTCAGACCGGGTGGCGGACAACCTGTCAGCATCCTCCGTCGGAGGAGCATCCGGCTCTTGCCTTATGTTCGCCTCCACTTCCGGACCACGCGATGGAGCATGGCTGGCGGAGGCTTGATTGGCAACCTCTCCGGATACTGTCCGACGAGCGCTCTTTCTCCTGGAAAAAGTTATGAGAATTAATATAGGGATCCTTCCCTTAAAAACAACGATGCGCCGTACCGTTGCGGTGAAATTTCGATTTGCGTCGCACTCCTCTTCCGCCTGCTGGGCCGAACTGACCCTTGCTGGTCAGCCGTCGCAGGTTCGGCTTCCCGCCTTAAAGGCACCTCCTGCGATGCACCATCAGTATAGGATGGTCAGAATTGAGCACGGATCAAATGATGGTGTCAAGACCTCGGTCGTAGTCACCTGGGAGGCCGGGAACAAACCGGGGTAGTCAGCCGTAATGGCGACTAGAGCATAGTCCATGCTAAGTTGGTGGAACACCCCGTCAATCAGCTCCACCTTTATGTCCGGATCCTCTTCGGAGGTCAGGTCAAGGGATCATTCCGGATCCTCGGGCTATGGAGCTAGGCTTCGTATGCCCTCCACGTCCCGGCGCAGCTCCTGCATCGAAATCACAAAGTAAAATACTTGACTTTGGAAGTATGGATCGGGTAGATAAACGTACGCTTACCCAGCTCCGAGGGTTATTCATGGAGAATCCGTTCAATGGATTCGTGCGGAGAAAGTCCTCCTCCTCCCCCTTGTACAAGCCAGACAGGATCTTTGCCAGATCGGCTGTTGAGCTCGGCCCTTTTCGGCCATGATGGGTGGCGTCGTCTTCCCCGTTGAAATCCCACATAGGGTGGCCCCTATATTGGAGTGGTTGCACCCCTCGCATAATGCACGTGGCCATGATTCCAATCATGGTCAATCCGGAGTGGGCCAGTAACCTAATCCGGCCCATCAGATAATGGACGCTCCCATCCTCCTCCCGTTGAGGGCTCCGCGGGCGCCAACTCAGGCGTTTCTTCAAGGGAGCATTGCTGAACACCGGGAGGCCGATCCGAACTGGATCCGGCAGAGGGGCGTCCTCCATGTAGAACCATTCCGAAGGCCAGTCTTCGAACACCTTCTTCGGGGTGCCGGATAGATATCCGGTTCCAGCGATGCGCCATATTTCGGCTCCGCCCACTTGATATATCGACCCCTCATAGGAACGGGGTACGAGGCAAAACAATCTCTTCCACAGCGCAAAATGGGGCTCGATGCCTAGGAACAGCTCGCAAAGAGCTACAAAGCCCGCGATGTGCAAAATGGAGGCAGGTGTGAGGTGGTGAAGCTAGAGTCCATAGAACTCCAGGAGCCCCCGGAGAAACGGGTGTATGGGAAATCCGAGTCCCCTTATTAGATAAGGGACGAAGCATACCTGCTCTCCTTTGGAAGGGTTGGGGACGCTCTCCGCCTGCTTTCCACCCTTGAAGGTGGCCAGTCCGGCTCGAACCGGAACCATGAAAGCTGGGGGAAGATATCCCTCGGTTTGGAGACTAGCTCGCTGTGTGGAACTGAGCATCTCCCCCAATCTCCTGGCTTAGGGTTGGGAGCGCGAGAGGAGGAGCCGCGTCGACTATCCATGACGGAATGGATTTTTGTCAGAGGCGCTTCAATGAGAACTTGCGGATGGAGGATGGTGTGAGATGGATCTAGATCCTTGCCTCTCTTATAGGCGGCTCGTTCGCACGGCTAGGGGGTAAAATGTAAAAATACCCTAGCTTTTCGCATTCATACGACACGTGGAAGAAGGCCATTATTGGGCGTAGAAGCCAAAGAGCACAACATTTATAAGGAAGCCGGACACTATTCGAGAGGAACATGAAGTTTGAAGGAGAACCCGCCTTGCAACGCCGAAGACAATATACGCGCCGAACTCGTCGTCGCTGAAGCCCGGTTCGGGGGCTACTGAGGGAGTCCCGGACTAGGGGGTGTCCGGATAGCCGAACTATCATCATCGGCCGGACTCCAAGACTATGAACATAGAAGATTGAAGACTTCGTCCCGTGTCCGGATGGGACTTTCCCTTGGCGTGGAAGGCAAGCTTGGCGATACGGATATGTAGATCTCCTACCATTGTAACCGACTTTGCATAACCCTAGCCCTCTCCGGTGTCTATATAAACAAGATGGCTTTAGTCCATAGGACGAACACCAATCATACTATAGGCTAGCTTCTAGGGTTTAGCCTCCTTGATCTCGTGGTAGATCCACTCTTGTAACACACATCATCAATATTAATCAAGAAGGACGTAGGGTTTTACCTCCATCAAGAGGGCCCGAACCTGGGTACAACGTCGTGTCCCTTGTCTCCTGTTACCATCCGCCTAGACGCACAGTTCGGGACCCCCTACCCGAGATCCGCCGGTTTTGACACCGACAGGGTCCCTGATGTCAAGTGGAGGAATCATTATTTTGCGCGTAATAAGGAGGCATTTCCTTGCGTCTGGCCGCGGACCCAGCTGTCGGCCTCTCCAGGTACAGTCCACTTCAGATGCATGTCAGTCGTTGACCACGCTGACCAGGTCGCACCGAGAGCACCAGGGCGGTGGACGACAGCGAGTCCTAGGAAGGGAACGACGCGGAGGTAGGTAAGACTCGGAAGTTATTTCCCACACGGAGGGGAGTACGACTGTACGAGGGTTTACTGGTTTGTCTTCCGTCGCTAGAGAATAACAGCAGGTGTGGGTGAGTAGAGGGATGTCCAGGCCAGGGATGGGAGTACGGTGGGGCGGTGAGGCCTGCGCGGCAGTAGAGCCGGCCGCGGGGAGGAGGGAGCAGGCAGTCCCGCGGGCACTTGTTTGAGTGGCTGGAGCAGGAAGAGCAGAGATTGAAGAAGCACGATGGCCGTTGGATGGCCATCCATAACTCACTGCTTTTGCGTCAACCTTTTTTTAGGAAAGCCTCAAATCTGTGGAAAACAGCATACATCCCATCTGCCATTGTTTCTAATAATTTACAGCCCATTTGCTAATTCTTAAGGTTTTTTGGAGCCCATATTATTTTTGTTAGCATTACAGCCCATATTATGGCCACGGTTAAAAAATTATACGAAATTTTGCATATTTCGGTGCGGTCCGAACTGTTTTTAATCCCGAAATTTCGACTCACATTCAAACTAATTTTAAAAATAAATGTATATCAATATAAAATCCAACAAAATCTCCACGCATAATAATTAATGTAATTTAAAATCTCAAAATAAAAAAAAGATATTTGAAACTAATTGCCGGTTTGATGTGTTTTAAAAATGTACAACCCATTTCTCATTACTGATGGGCCATTTTCTCGGCCAGCCGAATGAAAGCTCTCCTCGTCTTGAAAGATTTGCAGCACAACAGTCCTGACAAAGCGACTTACTTGGCAAATCACAAAAAAACTGGGATGTGGCCGTGGACCCAGTTGTCAGCCTCTCCACGTATAGTACTCTTCTGATGGAATGTCATTGACCACATTGACCACGCCGCGCCGAGAGCACGAAGGCGGTGGATGACGGCGAGGCCTAGGAAGGGGACGACACGGAGCCGGGAAACACACGGCAGTGGATGACCACACGGAGAGGAGTACGAGGGTTCACTGGTTCGGCTGCGGTGTGAGGCTGCCGTCGCCGCAGGGCCTGGCTAGCGGTGCAAGTAGTAGGGGGCGATGAGGCCTCAATGGCAGCATTGCCAGCCACTGGAGGCAGGAGCAGGCGGTCTCCCCGGCGCTGGTTTGGGCGGCTGGTGCAAGGAGCAGCGATTGAAGAAGCAGCAGGACCGTTCGATTCAAATCCAATGGTTACTGCTGCTAGAATCGTTTGTTAACTAAGCTGACAAGCCCTGCGTACGTGTCAACTTAGTAGGCCCACAAGTTAGCCTCCCAACCGGTGCGCCCCAGATGTCAGTGGGAGGAATCATTTTTTTCGCGTAATAAGGAGGCAGTTGATTGTGTGCGGCCAGGCCTGCGGATGGAGTAGGGTGGGCCGGGGAAGCCTGCGCGGCATCACAGCGGGCCACAAGAGGAGGGAGCAGACAGTCCCACCGGCGCTAGTTTAGGCGGCTGGAGCAGGAAGATCAGAGATTGAACAAGCACGTCAGCCGTTGGATGGACATCCAACACTCACTGCTGCTAGAATCGTGTGTTCACTGACAAAGCCTTGCGTAAACAAGTCAGCCTCGATATCTGTGGCGTGTACAACCCATTTGCTATTATTTTTATAATTTTTACTCATTGTCTAATTCATATGGAATTTATTGCAGCCCGTTTTCCATTTTTAGAATTGCTGGCCATTTTCTGGTCAGTACCAGGGTCAAAAAATTAATTAAATATGTGGGAAATTTTGAAAATTCGCAAATTTTTGCTGGGGAACAAAATATTCTTAATCCAAAAATTAATAGCCATACTAAAACAAATTTAAAAATAAATTAGTACTATGTCATGTTAAATCCAATGAAATACGTATAAGATATCGATGAAGAACAAAAACAAAAAAAGAAACTAATATCCCATTTGATATAATTTTTTTGGAATTTTCAACCCCTTTTGATATTACTTTTAACAGACATTGATCATGCTCTTTGGCCAGGACGGAATGCATCCCTCCTCATCTTGAAAGATTTGCAGCCCAGTAATTCGGAGAAAACAAATAGGCCTAGCTTGGGTATTCTTCAAAAAGAAATACTGGGCTACCTATGTTCCCAAAGAACTGGTGCATGAGCATTTATCTTTATTTATTTATTTACTTATTTATGTTTAGGGGACCATGAGCATGTACCTGGGCCGGATTCATGTGAGAGCCTCCCTTCCAGTTAATTATCGGCTTCTCTATTGGGCCTTGATCAGTGGGCTGCATGTTATCAACAAGTGGAAAATGTGTTCCGTACGAAAAATAGTATGAGCTACGTACGGTACGGGTCACTAAAGGATCGAACCATGCAATGACTTCCAAAACATTGTGTTTGTCGTTCTAACAACACATTTATTCAACCAACAGATGAAATATACTACTGATTGTACATTGAAAACAGCAGCAGCAACAACCAGGGCTGGGGGTGCAACAGAAGCAGTAAGCAGGCTAGAAGAGTGAAGACGCAACTCTCTCTTCCAAACCAAACATCAGCCATCATTACAAAAGGGCTACCAAAAAAGAACAAGTGTATGCATCAAACTAAATAAAGATCCTACTACACCAAGTGTACGCATCTAACTAACTGGCTCAGTTAGATGTTACTATTTATTAAGCTGTGGAGATTGGCTGACGGCTTGAACTAGATGGGTGCCTGACGGGGGAAACTCCAGTCAGCAGGTCGAAGTCTGATACTTGCGACCCTCTCTCCTACTTTGGGCTGCAGAGCATGGCGGCACATATCAAGGTATGGTGCATGCAGAGACACATGGTACGTTGTGTACACATAGTTTTGCCCGATGAACGAAACCGCATTGCCATCATGATCCTTGCCATCGGTTATCTCCTGGTTAATCGGATAATTCAGTCCGACAAAAAGAGAGCGTGTACCAAGGCTATTTACCAGCCTCCAGCCAAAAATTCATGAAGGCCCAGAGAAGCTGGGATCCTGCTCAAAGACCTTGCAGTGACTGTGATTGTATTCCGCGAAACAACACGTCCGGTACGTGCGAACGCTCATCAATCTGTCGCCATCGTCTGATCGAGCCAGGAACCACCTACAACTGCCATGCCGCTTTTCTTTGAAAGGTTCTGGGATTAGGAAGGGTAGGGACACCAGGCAGCCTACAACATCATATCAAGTTGGATTCAGATAAAAAAAGGGCTCTTGATTTAGTCAATCTTAAGATCAGCATGTTATGAGCATGAATATTTTTTCAGTAAATGTTGACAGTAATATAAGCAAGCCATCATGATATCACAGGAAAGTAACATACTGTTGTTACAGCCGTTTGTATCGATGACTGGAGTAGGCCAGCAATACGTCCAGCCATAGAAGGAGTCGACAGCATAAATGAAGCCCTTGTGTTCAATGGCATCAGAGAACCATGGAGGATGTATGATCCTGCGATGGACATGCATATTTATCCACTTACCGCAGTCACCTGTCGGATAGGCGAGACCGCGGTTGAAGAACGCAATTAGCCTGAAGTCTTTATAATTCGCAGATCTTGTGGGCACTTGGCAGATTACAACCTTGAGCAAATCAAACTTGGTATCATGTTGGCTACTGTAAGATTCCGAGTATTCTGGGCCGCGGTGCCAAAGAAGTGCAGTGTTAATCAAAGGAAGGGGGGTCAATCGCCGGGTGTAGACCTCCATGAGCATCCAGCTGCCGCGACCGTCGACGAGCACCATCCAAGACGTCTTCATGCCGACCCAGTACATACCGTCAATGTAGTTGAGGCTGACGGGGATCGGATCGCAGTCAAGGGGGTTGATGCTCGCCACCCTATGATCCTTATGCTACGTGACATGTTGTTTTTGAAGATCAGGCAGCATCAGCAAGCAAGGAGCTGGCTTAAAAAGCTCCGGCCTGAGGGCTTTGAGTAAATGGTACAGCCCCGACGAGCACGCGGCGAGCGGCATGGTACTGAGATTGTCCACACGCGAAACAATGAGCTTGATTACCTTTGTGGGGAGCGAATTCTAGCCACTCTTTTGGCAGACGCTGCTCGGTTCTGCCATTGTTAGTGCTTGGGTTTCGGACGAGGGGGGGGGAGGCGCCTTAGCGGGGATGGAAGATTGGATGAGATTATGTGCGGACAAAGATGGAGAAGGGAATATGTGATGCGGGAAGTGGACAGGTGATGATGACTACAGCATGCTACTTGACTTATGAGACACATGTAGGGTCATGTCGATGCCCGACAACTTGCTTGAGTGATCACAGTACCGATACTCCCTACAGTGCTATGCCCTAACTTGCTTGAGTAGAGTAGTAGAGTAGGACTCTGATCTACTAGTAGCATCGGAGGAGTAGTATATTCTAATCTAAAATAGTTACAAACTTCAATGCCCGAGCGTGGAACGACTACAAACCGTGCTCAAAGACCGTGTCTACGTGGTGTTTGGACTTATATGCACAAAAATAGCAAGATACCCGTGCATTGCACGGCACACCATCATCACCAACTCGGTTTTTTCTCTACTCCTACTCCTATAAAAGACTCAGTTGGTGATGATGGAGGCGAGGAGGCGTGTTCAGCCGGGCGTGCAGTGGACGGCGCAGCACTATTCAATTTGTTATAAAAAACAAAGAAGAGTAGTAGAGATAGAGACATAGGGAGGAGCGCGAGGTTGTGCGAGATAAGGATGAATGAGGCAAGGCCTTATCTCTAAATGTGGAGAGAGGTGCGGGTATCTTTTGTAAAATTGTCATAGTTGGCTTTCTATCTGTCAGATATAGATCGGACGGTCTATATTACAAGATGGCAGGCATACCATCATCACCAACTCGGTTTTCTATAAGAGTAGATATACCCCCTCTGTTCCTAAATATAAGTCTTTGTAGAGATTCTAGTAGTTGGACTACATACGGAGCAAAATGAATGAATCTAAACTTAAAATGCATCTATATACATCCGTATGTGGTTTAAAGTGAAATCTCTACAAAGACTTACATTTAGGAACGGAGGAAGGTAGATAGATAGAGACTAGGGAGTACTAGTAAGGACACCATCTACTGCTTCATGTACTACTCCTGCGCTCCATTAGGCGGCCGCAACGTCCCCTACAGCCACTCCCTCCTGTGCTACATTCGGCGGGCGATGTTGAAATTTGGGGAGCGCACTCTCGTGACTGCTGGCAGCCACGACTTCACCAATGACGACTTCTTCCCCGACCTCGGCAACCTCTTCCTCAACCACATGGGCGACAACCTCAACGCCAACGGTGCTACTCCCGTTGCACCGTATGTGTTTCTATCCTTCCTGTTCAAAATCGTGGTAGAATTCATGTTTCTACTCTGTATCCTACTACTATGCTAGTCCACATGATTGGTTTCATCTCTGTTATAGCCGTCAAGATTTATTTTGTGCTTATTCGGATTAAATCTCGTAGTAACTTGCTCATATATTCAACTGCCACAACGTCCCCTACAGCCACTCCCATTTCATGGACGGCCTAGTCGATGCCTCCAAGGAGCCCTTCGTCCACTGCTATGAGTGCCCGATGTGGTTTGGTGGCTCGCCGACGGACGTGGTGCATCACCACACAGATGCGTGCAGCGGTCACTGCTGGCCCTTGGCGGAGAACATCAAGTATGGGACGTGCTACCCGTTCACCATGCCGAAGTCGTTGGAGGATCACCGCCACCTGCTAGTCTCGGAGGACGGCAGCATCTTCCTCTTGATCGTGGGCACCGGCGAGGCCTGCGCAGGCTGCCGCCCCATCTCTGTAATGTGCGTCAGGGGCGACGTCGCTGACGCTGACACTGACACGAGGCCGATGTACGGGTGCGTGGTCAGTGTTACTACCCCTCCGGGTCGCGTGGGCGGCGACACCGGCCTCATCGGACGGACTTGGACTCTGGGCAGCTAGGACTATCCCGCCAACGTGGACTTGGAAAACCCATGGCATCCTTTACCCGCTGACGCGGTGCACGGGGACTCCAAGGAGGTTCACCTGGACATACGCATTATCAAGTTAAATGTTGATCATTAGTCTTCGCTCAATGTAATCCGCTGTCTAAGCATGTGGAGAATTCCATGCAGGATCTTGCTCTATTGGAGTATCGCGCATGAATAAAAGTGTATCTGTTTATGGTTTAGTCTAGAATCTTCCATGTATGAATTTTTACTACAGTACTGTTGAAAGACTTACGAGAACCATTTCTTACATCTCCTCTGCCCCCTTGCAAGTCATCCTGATTTAATCCCTCCGTCTAGGTGTATAAGGGCATGGTTAATATTACTTAATAGTATAGCCACCTGTTGACTATAAGAAAGTGCCATGTCATCTGTAGCCAACATGTATAACAGTCGATACTCAAAAACTAATTCTTAAAGATCATTTCTTGCAAAGCATAATAAGTGTTATTTCTTCACAAGTTTTGGATGCAGGTTGAACAGTTGAACGCTTTTGTTTGCAAAAGATACCTTTTTATCTATTTCACCTGGATGTTTGTGAGCTCTAGAGATGAAATAATATCCAAAGAAACCTATCGATACCCGTTACACATGAGATGACCCCCACATCCTTTGTCAAAATAAACAACTCCCTGATCAATGCATTTCACTCTTCGGTGCAACGCATGGGCACCTTACTACTATAGATTAGTACGACCAAAAATTGAACTAACATTATATATAGTACGATAAATGTTGATGCATGTCACCTAAAATTATATCATTCAAAACTATGTTCAAATACGAATCCAACGATATAGTTTTTGTTGACATGCACTAAAATTTTGTCAGTTAAATCTTCAGTCAAATTCAATGGGGGACTAATAAACCACGACCGATGTAGTACAAGTGTAGAGGGCGGCGCTGCACGGGAGTCTCACCTCTCACCCCGCTCGTGGCGCGACAGTAAAGCCGTCATATCACAAAACCCAACCACTCCCAGTAATATGTGGCCTGGTAAAATAAACGGACAAGCAAACATCACATCCCTCAGTCTTTTTTGCATTTCATCTCTCTGCATTTACTTTCTCCAGTTCATCTCGCACACTCGATCCCTAGCTACTACTCCTAGGGCCAGTTCTTTTGGCGGCTTCCCCAGCTTTTCCCACAAGACTAGTCACAGTAGAGTGTAACAATAAGGCGCCTCACTCATTTATTTGGGCTTCTAAACTACTACTCCGTCCTGGTTTATTCCTCGCCATTGTAATTTGTGCTAAATTTTTACCAAAGATTTAACTGATAAAATTTTACTCCCTCCGTCTAGGTGTGTAAGTCATCTTACATAAACCAAATAATCCCAAAACACTTAGGCGTGGTGCATTAACTTCTACCTCATTTCTTGTTTCTTGACATATAAACCAATAAGAGATAAAGAGTGTGCATGCTTTTAATGACTTGAGATATCAAACACGACATGTAGTGGTTAGTTCATTGCATGCAATACTATTAATTAGCAAATAAACATTAACGTTTCTCATTTTCTCCTCCTCCTTGGTCATGGTGCATAGCCTAAGATGACTTACTCACCTAGACGGATGGAGTAGTGCATGTGACATGCACTAACATTTCATTAGTTAAATTTATGATCAAAATTTGACACAGATTACAATGGGGACCAATAAACCAGGACGGAGGTAGTAGTTATGGGATTACTAATCTAGAAGCCTAAAAGAACTGGCCCCTGGTACTCCTACTAGTAGTAGTACTCAAGTTGGAATTCCAATTGCACGACATAACTTGTTAGGCAAAAAATTCGATACAGGGTGTAGGAAGCGGTTTGGGAATTTGCATGTGCCCTTCCAACCAGTGAGATACTCCGTACAAAGTACGACAGAGAAATAACCACAAAGAAGGAAGCTAAAAGTAAACAATCAGACGAGCATTTTTGCATTTGCTTTGCATTGAATCGTTTCACAAGCTTTACTAGTGCTGTTTTTCTACTTTTACAAAAAACCACATAGTAATGTTAAAACGTGCATTTGCACATACATAAGTAATAGTAGTACTCCCTCCGTCTAGGTGTACAAGTCTTCCATCCTTCTTGGTCACCGTGCACAACCAAAGATGACTTATTGACCTGGACGGAGGGAGTAGCACAGTCTGCAAGCATATATCGAGAGAGACGTGTAGTCCGATAGTCTATAGTAAAGTTTGTGCTATATGCACGTACTTGCAAAAATGCGTAATAATACACAACATTTCCAAACTTTCCCTTTTACATACTTAATTAAGGACACTAAAAATTACTGAACGTTCGGGATTTATCATTTGCGTCCCAAAACTAATGAGATCGCCTTACGAGACAAAAATTATACTCCTCTTAAAAGCCACGGCGCTCGTAGGAGCGCTTGCGGTGCGCCACGAGTGCACTGGTGCACGGACGTTTCCCAGTGCGCCGACACAATGCCTCTTCCTCGGCCTCACAACTCGCGAGGTGCTGATTGGCAGCTTGCCGGCGGGCGAGCGCGATCTCACAGGTGTGGTGATCCGGCGCCAACAGGTACTCCTCCTGGCTGGAAGCATGCACCCGGTCCACGTACCGCCAAGCGTAGATGAGGCGCTTGGGCCCGACTGCACTCAGGGCGTCAGCACGGGCGTCCTCCGCCACCCTCACGGCCCTCGCACGAGCCTTCTGCCAAAGAGCCAATTGCCTGACTCTCTCGAACGCGACATACGCCTCCCAGGCAGCTTGTTACGCGGTGCGCTTCTCTTCCTCGGCCTTCTTCTCCGCCTCTATTTTGGCGCGTTCTGCTGGAGGCAAAGCCTCCCACAAGGCGACATCCATCTTTCCAAAGCTCCTCAAGGCTGGGGGGCTCAGCAGGTGGCGCAGTGTTCTCCTTGTAGCGGGGAGCCTACGCGTCCTCTGACGCGCATGCTGGCGAGATTGGGAACACCGACGCGTCCACCTTGACGTGTCGCGGCGAGGAGCGGAACACCGATGCGTCCTCCTCGACTAGTGACGGCGAGGAACGGAATAGCGGCGAGGAACGGAAAGGCGACGCGTCGCGTCGTGGCGAGGAGCGGAACACTGATGCGTCCTCCTCGACTAGTGGCGGAGAGGAACGGAACAACGACGCATCGCGTAGCGGCGAGGAGCGGAACACCGACGCGTCCTCTTCGACTAGTGGCGGCGAGGAACAAAACAGCGATGCGTGACCGTCCGCGCGGTGCAGTGAGGGGCTCCTAGGGCTTGGGAGGGGTGATGCCATGGTGGTCGACATGAGAGGGAGGGGAGGAGATAGCGATGAATGTGAATGCGAGGGGGAGGAGATAGCGATGTCATGGGAGGCGCAGTATTTATAGCGAGCAATGGTACACCTATGTAAGATATGGACTGAGCTGCACTGACTTAACTGCAGGTCTAGTTACATCACTGACATGTGGGCCAGTCCCCTGTTGGGCCCATATGTCAGTGACCCAATGCACCTGAAGTTAAGTAAAAGCTACATGGGCATATTTGTTGGAGTAAATTATGGGGGAGCGAAGGGGTGGAAATATTGCTGGTCACAACGGATTGGATGAGCGTGGGGGGAGGAGAGTCATGCATGCAGATTTTTTCACATGGGGTGGAGTGGTGGGACCACCGAAGGGAGAAGGAGAATTTGGCAGGCATATTGTTTCCACACATGGAGAGGAAAAGATTTGGAGACGAGCGGGCTTCCTGCAGGTATGGGGAACGGTGCATAATAAAGTCATCTTGCATGCCGGGCTAGGTATAGTCTCAAGTCATTAAATACATACACGCCCCACACATGTTCATATTTCAAGGTGCACTAAATTATTGCATGCAATGATTAAGGCTAGCCATAATGGTGGTATCTTAGCTGGTATCATGCACACGGGAATAGCAAACATGCTGATGTGGCAAGGAATTAGAGAAGAGAGGGGGGTTAGAGTAACTAGTGTTCATGCATGCATTGGTAAACACGTTTTTTTGTGAAGAATGACAACATTAGTTGAGTACTTTTACAGGCTTCAAAACTATTCCACCGCCTCTACTATCTTGCTAAGAGTAGGTGAAATTTTTGAATCGAGCCCTTTAAACTAGAAGGGAGGTAGTGGTACTCTAATAGCTAGGTGTGTAAGTCATCTTACGAAAACCAAATAATCCCAAAACACATAGGCGCGGTGCATTAACTTCTACCTCGTTTCTTGTTTCTTGACATATCAACCAATAAGAGATGAGGGTGTGCATGCTTTTAATGACCCGAGACTATCAAACATGACATGCAGTGGTTAGTTCATTGCATGCAATACTATTACTTAGCAAATAAACATTAATGTCTCTCATTTTCCCCTCCTCCTTGGTCACGATGCACAGCCCAAGATGATTTACTCACCTAGACGGAGGGAGTATCAACATTCACAATGTCAAATCAATATTATTACACTCATTATAAAACGTAGTTCTTATACTCATTATAATTAGTATTGTAGATATTGATATTTTTAGTATAAATTTGGTCGTGGGATTTCATTGATGCCTGTCAAAGCGTGGAGGAAGCGGTGCTTAGGGCTTGCATTGCCGGTCTCTACATAGGTATTTCTCTTTATAATCCTGTAATTTTAAAGACTAATTGCGCTTTTGTGGTAGCATCTCTTGCATCGGGGGACTATGACAGGTCTGCTATGCGTGACCTGAAGATGAAAGCGTTGAGCATCTCGAAGTTGATCAACAATCTTCAATTGTCAAAGATTAGCCGTTCGACCAATAAGGTGGCACACTTAATCGCTAAGTATAGCTTTGACAATAGATTAGATGGTATTCTTGTAAATAATGTACCGCCCTGTGTGGTGAATATTGTATCGAATGATTGTACTGGTGTGTCCGGTTAATTAATATAAGGTGGTGTTAAAAAAGTATATATTTGGTCAAACACTTTGCAAACGGTTGACGGGAGTAAAAAGGACCAGAGGGAGTATCATGCATGCGGAGTAGGCAAAAAAATTGCTCATTTATAGCCGGTCGAAGTCTCAAAGGGCGCGACCGCGCGAGGGAGGCAAAGGTCGTGGGAGGTGCAAAGGTTGACATAATTAAGTGAAGTTACATCCACGCGCCGGCATGGCATGCGAACAGGCAGAAGCTATACTGTCAGGCTTACGATATGGGTCTAGTAGACATGACATCTAATGGGTCCCGCATAGTTCTCGAGAACTCTTTGGGGTCTTGCAGCCGTTTATCCACCGGGCAAGCCAGCAACCCCATGCCGTTCACACGCCCTACTCTTCCCCGTCTTCTACCACACAACAGTTCGCTCCCAGTCGTCCCGTCCTTTCATATTAGTTCGCTCCCAGTTTTTGTGGGGTACAACAGTTCAACTTCTCCTAACCCTCCTCCAAAATCCATGGCCTCCCAAATCTCCATGGTCGCCACTGAGTACCAGATTAGAGCCATCACCGGTGATCAGTTCATCGTCATCTACACACGTGGATCCACGATGATGAAAGCATGGCTTGCTCGCTTCCTACGCATGTTCAACAGTTCAACGGATGAGTGGGTCGCTGGGCTAGATGTTGAGTACACCACACTCCTGGGACGAGAGAAGGATCTAAAGGACGAAGAGAGGAAGAAGCCCGCCGTGATCCAGGTTTGCATACATAACATTTGCTTGGTCTACCACATATGCCATGCCGACGTTGAGTGCCAGGATTTTAAGAACTTCCTCAAGGACAAAAGAGTGAAATTTGTTACTGTAGGCTTTAAGAACGACAGGGATGTCCTGCGTTGGATAGGTCTCATTGTAGGCCAGCCCTTTGATCTCCAGAAGGCAAGCCTGGTGTCCTCCTCTCAACCTTCAATGCTGACCCTGGCAGCAGCCATGATTGATCCTTCGTACGCTAAACTGAAGAAACCTCATCACGAGTTTCATCATGCATGGGAGTCAAAGACATTAGATGAAGATCACATCCTATAGGCAGCAATGGATGCCTACCTTTATTTAAATATCTACAAGGGTTGGATGAAGAAGCAGAGCCCAGTGTCCGGTTCAAGCAAAGAAGCGTCGGCGAAGAGGAAGAGGAAGAGGGACGTGGACGAAGTCGAGGACGTGGACTCAGACTCCGAGTAGGTGGCAGTGCCGTCGCTCATGCTGGTTCTACTACAGTGTCAAACGGACTAGTAGTTTATTTTCAAGGGTGTGTTGTGCTGAGGCCCCAGCAGAACTATGTTTATGTTCTTTCTCGTTATTTGAACTCTTTAGTACGTACAGTAGTACTAGTACTATGTCTTACTACTGTTCTTCTTGTAGTTGGTACTACTGCTCGTATCTTCGTGTTCCTACTATACTTAATACGTTCGTACTAGTAGTATAATTTGGGTCAGTCGATTTGTGAAAGAAGTTCGACGGAGCGAAGGAAGAAGACGGCAGAAGAGGTGGAAGAAGCCCTTCTAGCCATCCATGTTGCATCGAACGGCTCACATGAGTCAACTGACCCAAATTGCTCCTTCAGATTGCAGGATCCACGTGGCATTCAAGGTCTCGAACGTAGATTCCGCGTCTGCACCCGGTTTGCGGGCTTAACGTGCGCGCGACCGGTTTCCCCGTGAAAGCCACCATGCGCACCTCCTCCGCGCGGGCGGAGACGACAATGACACGCTAGTTCCTCCTCGCCGGCGTGCTGGAGCACGCGCTCGTCCTCCTCTTCATACGCAGCGTGCATAGACGCGGCTCCACCAGCTGCTCGCGTGCTTGGCAGCGCAGCGGCATGGCGAGGAGGGACTACAGACGACATGAGCGGGCAAGCCTTCGGCTTCATGCCACAGGGATGGCGGCGACACGGCGGTGATGGGCGAGAAATTGTTGGCCGGAGCAGGTGGGCGCCAGCATGCGTAACGGCGGCGGCATATTGATGAGTGCGCGTGTGGGAGCTTACTTTAGTTTTATATAAGGTTGGTCAAACTTAAAAGAAAATTGTACTAGTACACGTAAACATTAGACTTAGGCAGCGCTTTTATTAGTTTTTTTTTGAAGTTAGTACCACAACCATGATACGGAATCCTGTTGTCAGGACCCCGACTCAATGCCACATCGACCTAGCATGTAACACCTCATATCACTTTGCGGCCTCACGCACGGTATTCCCACGGGTGTCGCCTTACCTTTGCCCGGGACCGTTTGCGCCTTTTGGCACACGTATATGACAGTGTCGCTAGCATCCATATGATAAGGAGCCCGGGCTGACATGGCTAGTCGTAAACCCAAAGTGGCACAGACTTACAGGGACAGGCATCCATGACCCAGCATCGAACGTGTCGGTCATCAGCGAGTGAATCCAGGCTGTAGCACTGGGCTAGCAGGACTCCGGTGAACCGGGCTGTAGCGGGCTAACAGGACTCCGGTATTCATCGCGTGACATTTCCCCGAAGGGACAGACACAGGAACGAAGGAGGACACATGCCGGCCAGCCTAAGTGTTCCGGAGCAGTAGCAAGCTACCAAGGCTCAATGGAAACACTAGGAGACATTTCCCGGTAAGAGAGGCTACTAAAGATAAACAACTAGATGGTCAGATCCCACACATACCAAGCATTTCAATAACATACACACAATATGCTCGATATGTGCAAATACAACATGGCATCACAACATGACTCTACGACTCAAGTATTTAATCAATAGGCTCCGAGGAGCGAGATATTACAAACATGGGTCTCATGACCCAACACTCAGAGCATACAAGTCAAAGCACAAGCGGAAGCTATCATGTCTGGGTACAGACATCTATAAATGAAAAAGGCTGAGAAGCCTGACTATCTACCAGATCCTGCCGAGGGCACAAGATCGTAGCTGAGGTAACAAGCTAAACGTCGAAGTCCACGCGGAACTACTAGTGAGACCGAAGTCTCTCTGCAAAAACATAAAATAGGCAAACGTGAGTACAAATGTACCCAGCAAGACTTACATCAGAACTAACTACATATGCATCATTATCAACAAAGGGGTGGTGGGGTTTAACTGCAGCAAGCCAGCTTTGACTCGGTGGCTATCCTAAGCTACGACTGCAAGTAACTCTTTTGAAGTGGCGCACACGAGTCCACATATTCACCATATCAATACACCACTATGGATCCGCTCTCGTTCCCCTACGAGAACGCCATCCATAGCACTCACGCTTATCTTGCGTATTTTAGAGTATCCACTTTCACTTGTCTATGAACTGATATAAGCAACCCAGAAGTCCTTTTCCGCGGACACGGCTATTCGAATAGATGATGTTAACCCTGCAGGGGTGTACTTCTTCATACATGTTTCCACCACTTAGCGTCTGCACACGACATGTGCTCGGCAGACTTCAAGCGAAAGCCGACGTGGGTGTAGACCACGACCTACCTAAACACTCAAGTCTCTAGTCCAGGTTTATCGCCTATTCGGGTTCCATCCATGAGGAGATCCGGCCGGAGTTTCGCTCACAGCCCCAAACGATGTGAACAGGGTTCCCGAGATACCAAACGGGCATCCTGTACACCGTGCCACGTACCTACCGCATCACAGCCCACCCCTACGGTCAGCGCTGTCCACGGCCTCCAGTAAGCTACAAACACCAGAAACTACTTGCAACTCCTGGACAGAGGACTAGGGTGAATAAGAAGTCGAGCAGGGTCATATTTCAGGGCCCAATGCATGGTAGTAGCTGAATCATGGATCACAAACACAGAACTCAGTTCCTAAGGACGGCTTCAATGAGACAACCCACCATGTACTCCTACATGGCCTCTCACCGACACCTTTTACCAAATCGTGTTCACACACTTAGCTCACACATAGTAGGACATGTTCACACACCTCTGATTCATCCTCGATGAATCAGGCCTGACTCAACTCTAAGCAGTAGCAGGCATAACAAACAAGCATGAATGAGTAGGCACAACAGGGCTCAAACAACTCCTACTCATGCTAGTGGGTTTCATCTATTTACTGTGGCAATGACAGGTCATGCAAAGGATAAAGGGGTTCAGCTACCGCAGCAAGTAACAGATGAATCGGTGTTGTCCTAATGCAGTAAAAGAGAGCAGGAGCGAGAGAGTAGGATTGTATCGGAATGAACAAGGGGGTTTTGCTTGCCTGGCACTTCTGAAGATAACATTGAGTCTTCATCAGTGTCAACGATCACATCATCGGTATCACGTCTATCGAGAGGGGACAAATACCGGCAACACAGAAGGGAACACAATCAATGCAATGCACAATATGATGCATGCTATGACATGGCAATATGAATGTGTTTTGAGCTAATGCAACTAGCAACAAGTTAAATGGGGTTGGTTTGAATACAAGATTCAAATTCAAACTCCATATGTGATTATTTAAATGCCCTTTATTGGTTTTGTCCAAAACAGAGGATAACCATTGTTCAAACATGCATGAAAATGGTACAGATGGATTCCTTGAATTTTTCTGATAATTTTTCATATATAATTTATTTAATTTGGAGTTACGGTTAATTTTCTATGATTTATTGAAGTTTTAGCTATTTTCTGGAATTTCCTGATTATTTATAAAATAAACTAAATTCCAGAAAAGGAATATTGCGTCAGCATGACGCCGGGGTGACGTCAGCAGGTCAAAGGCGTCGACCAGGTCAAACCTGACCAGTGGGGTCCACTGGTCAGTGACCCAGTTAACTAACCAAGTTAGTTAGCCCTAACTAACTTAGTTAGCCGGGCGGGGCCCGCATGTCAGTGGCCTATCTAATTAGCTAAGATAATTAGCGCTAACTAATCTAACACTAATCAAGCAGGCGCCTGGGCCCACACGTCAGGGGGGTCAAACCCCGGGTCAACTCGCCGGAGTTGACCCGCGGCTCGTCGCCGGCGGAGCCAGAGACGGCGGAGGGGGTCGGAATTCCTCCTCCGGCGACCAAATCGGAGACTGAGGGGCTCTACGCGTAGCTGGTGTGTGCGCGCATCGAATCGTGGCATCCGCTCGTGCTGGGGAGGTCGGATTTGGCGACGGCGGCGAGCGGGGCGGCGGCCGGAGCACGGCGAGGTCGGGGTTGGCGCTAGGGGGCACGGCAGGTCGCACGGGTGGGCGCGCTCGGCTCCTGGAAGGTGCTGAGCACGTTGCCGTGCTCGGGGGTTAGCTACGGTGGCTCTAGCCCCGTCTGTGTCATCGCCGGCAGCGAGGAACTGTCGGCTCCGACAGCCGGGGTGGTTAGAAGGCGCGGACGGCACGGGGAGAGAGGGGAAATGGACAGGGGCTCACGAGGGGTCGGGAGAGAAGCTCGGTGGGCTCGGGGAAGCCTTTGCAACGGCGAATTGACGACGGCGATCTCCGGGCACCGGAGATGAAGACGACGACGCTCCGGTCGACTGCGGCCTCCTCTGGCCGCGTGCGTCGCGTGTGTAGATCCACGGGGTCAGGGCGGAGCTCAGGGATGCATAGAGGGAGCGAGGGGGGTGGCTGTGGCCCCGGTAAACGGCGTCGGCGGCGATGGGCGCGCTCGGCTGTGGTGGGGAACGGCGAGAGAGGAGCGAAGAGGGGAGAGTGCGGTGTCCAGGGGTCGAGGGGAGGCTGGGGAGGCGGTTCAGGCGCCGCGGTGGCGTGGGATGCAGGCAGGCAGGAAGGTGGCGTGGCCGCGAGGGAGCTCGTCGGTGGCGGCGGCTCCGTTCGG
>NC_041391.1:536887199-536948308 GCF_002162155.2 Triticum dicoccoides | reverse complement strand
CCGTGGTAGAATGGCACATTGGCGGTGCAAGCTGGGAACAAAATGCAAATGCTGGGAATGATTCTGGTAACTGGGGAAGAACCCAACAATAGAGAGTGAATCCACTATTGAGAAGTTATAGCATAACCGAGGAAGTTGAGAGCAAACCTAGCTAGTGCCGATGGTAACACCTAACGCTTGTGCGTGCTCTCAAGAACTTGAGCATTTCCATAATCATCAAGGTTTTACCAATATCCGTGTCAAGGATTCTGGCAACACAACTTACTACCATGATGAATACCGGTGGAAGATGCCGATGCAAAGGAAGATAACACCTTCTTAGATTTCACCTTGGCGAGGCCAAGGAAACAAAATCTGGATGATCGACCGAGAGACATTTAGCACTCCGCTTCTAATGTTCTCCTTGATGTGCTAGCGTAACCCATTCATAGATATGGTTTGATATCTAGAACATCAATTAAAAGGTCGGACTTGGGATCTCAAAATCCATAGGGGCAACTAGGGGGTAAATCCTACGGAATCCCTATGGGGAGGTGGCCAACTTCCTCAATCAAGATATTATAATAACAGGTCTTCCTGAAACAAAATCTGGATGATCGACCGAGAGACATTTAGCACTCCGCTTCTAATGTTCTCCTTGATGTGCTAGCGTAACCCATTCATAGATATGGTTTGATATCTAGAACATCAAGTAAAAGGTCGGACTTGGGATCTCAAAATCCATAGGGGCAACTAGGGGGTAAATCCTACGAAATCCCTATGGGGAGGTGGCCAACTTCCTCAATCAAGATATTATAATAACAGGTCTTCCGGCTGGGTGTGTTGGCCACGACATCCACTTTACCGGTTTTCGAGGGACCGATATTATAGTTCTTGGGAAATGTTCCAAACCATCATATCTGCCTGAGATTCAGATCTGGTTGGTGTCAGGATATTCCAGACTCATCGAGTCTAGGAAGAAAAATGAAAGTTTGCAACACAATTCGACGAGACAACGCTGTGAGATTCTCGGGGAATGAACTACGATAGTAAGCTCCAAAACATGAGCTGGTTCTGCTACAAACATGTGAACACGTTGTCCCAGACAAACATGACCACGTGGTAGTCTTATAATAAAACACTACCGAGTTCAGGTGGGGAACCATCATTAATGACATCGAAGTCTCCACGCGTGGAAGTCCAAAGAGTTCACCTTGGACAGACTCCTTTATCTTTGAACAACTCAATCAGTGGCTTGGTGTGCTCGGAACACATATGGAATGAAGGTTGCAAGTCTCCAGACCACAGAATACTTTGCACGTATGCATGACTGACTTGGGATGATTCCAGAGGAAGCAAAACTAACTTTCTCAAATCCACGGCGGCAACTTTCACCAAATGCACGTGTATAAGAGGAAGTCACTCCTTTCATCAAACAAATACTTCATGAGTTAGCATGAAGAAATGCTTTCAAAAGTTTCCAACACTAGCTTAATGTTCAACAAAATCATGGAGGAGATAAGGATGTTGTCAATGGGCTCAACAACAATTCTTCTGGGTTTCCCTTTAAAAGGAATTCCATAGTTAAGAGAACAAGTGTTAGCATTGGTCAGACCCAAAAGATATAATGGTGTATGCTCGAGGTATCAACCACGAGTAAGACAACATTACGAATATCGTTGGTTCTGGTCTGATTGGATGATAGCCCATACTAAAATTATAGATGGGGTAAGACAATAGGTCCAACAACTGATCACAAGGACCAATTAATGAAGATATCATCTTTCTTCAACACACACACATACATAGAAAGATATCCCTTAACATGAACTAAGTCAAACAAGCTTTTATCTTCCAACTCTCCAAGTTGTTGTCTAGCTTAACCAACTAGCTCCGGGATATCCATCACAGATTCTTGGAGAAAGGGTGGTTCACAAGAACCCGACTTGATCACGAGCTCAACATAGCAGTCAGGTGACAACCTGGTAATACTTCCGAGAAGATATTCGGAAAATCACGAACCACCGGTATGTTACTAAGCTTGAGAACAATCTCGCTTTTGAGGGCAAGACGATATGATCAAATGAGTGAGGACTTGACAAGATCCTAACTCATCAATCGAAGGGTGCACCGAAATAAGGACTAGGTAGCACGATCAGTCTTAGAAGGATGATTCAAAAACCAACATACTAAGAATGAAATTATTATCCTTTAACTACCAAGCAACGAGGTTGCTGGGAGTATTGATTTCACACATCACAATTCATTTGTCGGTATTCCGGTTGCATCAACACGAGGGCCGAGGAATGACTAATGATGGTGAGAAGTATCACTGTACCAAGAGTTCATAGGATGGTGTGCAATTCCTATAACAATCTCGATATAGAATAAGGTAATACTCCAAGGTAGAACAGAACCAAAAGCTGGATTGGCATTTGATCTACGGAATACAACTACTTTGACCCAATCCTAGATATGGATGAGGTACTGGAGTTTGTTTCTCCTAGTCATTCCGCGATAGAAGGGCTTGACGGACCACAAAAGTAGTAGGCATCGATAAACGAACGCACGCATACTCTTGACTATCAATTGATAGACGAAGGTCAGTAGACAACTAAAGAGGGACAACTCAAAGGAACATATAACTTTCTGAGTTGTGGATGCATAGACTAGTATGTCGAACCAAGTTCAACATAATTCTTCCGGATAACCCATGCAGAAGGGTTGAGCTGGCAGAGTCACAATATAGCATGGAGAACTCATCGACAGCACTCTTGTTGTCATCTTTTGGTTCAGAAGAACTCCTGCCAAGAATGGTTCATGGTAATTGGAAGAAGGATGTACCACGAACCTCGAGGACTATCGCAAAGGTTACTACTATCCTAAAGGGACTAGCAAACACTATCAACATGAAGTAAGTAGAGTGAATCTCGGGTTCAAGAACCCAGGAATAGAATACCTACTAACTAAATGGCATCACAGGATGCTTTCGATAATAAAGGCCAGAATCTTCACACTGGGAACACAAAACGTTGCTAGATTACTAGGTGACTCCCAAAAACACCTAGGGTCATAATAATTATTCCAACATATATGTCGAGGCAATAAAGTACCTCAACTCACTAATTTGTGTGATTAATCTGACCAAAGGCACATCGGAAACAGAAGGAAGGGATTTGCAAATGCATCGGACTATTTAGAAACCTGGGATGACTCCGATAGCAAAACGGTTGTAAATGCTCAAAGGATTGGAGACATGCTACAAAATGGTGGCATAGCCACTCAGAAGCACAATATCAAGGTTTCGAGATCAACAATTAACATACGGAAGTAGAAACTGAACTCAAGCTTAGAACCATCAATCCTACAAGTCTGCAGACTAGTAACACGTGATCCTGATAGAAAGAAGAGATAGCCTAGTTCTTAATCCCCGTAGGAAAGATAAGATGACTCAGATCAGAAGGGCATGAGGTAAAGGAGTAAAAAGAGCCTTACGTTCCATCCCACAATCAATTCCCTTATATAACTAAAGAATTTCTAGACTCAACTTCGATCAGTTTGGCTTGGTAATCCTACAGGCATTCAAGCTCTGATACCAACGCTGTCAGGACCCCGACTCAATGCCACATCGACCTAGCATGTAACACCTCATATCACTTTGCGGCCTCACGCACGGTATTCCCACGGGTGTCGCCTTACCTTTGCCCGGGACCGTTTGCGCCTTTTGGCACACGTATATGACAGTGTCGCTAGCATCCATATGATAAGGAGCCCGGGCTGACATGGCTAGTCGTAAACCCAAAGTGGCACAGACTTACAGGGACAGGCATCCATGACCCAGCATCGAACGTGTCGGTCATCAGCGAGTGAATCCAGGCTGTAGCACTGGGCTAGCAGGACTCCGGTGAACCGGGCTGTAGCGGGCTAACAGGACTCCGGTATTCATCGCGTGACATTTCCCCGAAGGGACAGACACAGGAACGAAGGAGGACACATGCCGGCCAGCCTAAGTGTTCCGGAGCAGTAGCAAGCTACCAAGGCTCAATGGAAACACTAGGAGACATTTCCCGGTAAGAGAGGCTACTAAAGATAAACAACTAGATGGTCAGATCCCACACATACCAAGCATTTCAATAACATACACACAATATGCTCGATATGTGCAAATACAACATGGCATCACAACATGACTCTACGACTCAAGTATTTAATCAATAGGCTCCGAGGAGCGAGATATTACAAACATGGGTCTCATGACCCAACACTCAGAGCATACAAGTCAAAGCACAAGCGGAAGCTATCATGTCTGGGTACAGACATCTATAAATGAAAAAGGCTAAGAAGCCTGACTATCTACCAGATCCTGCCGAGGGCACAAGATCGTAGCTGAGGTAACAAGCTAAACGTCGAAGTCCACGCAGAACTACTAGTGAGACCGAAGTCTCTCTACAAAAACATAAAATAGGCAAACGTGAGTACAAATGTACCCAGCAAGACTTACATCAGAACTAACTACATATGCATCATTATCAACAAAGGGGTGGTGGGGTTTAACTGCAGCAAGCCAGCTTTGACTCAGTGGCTATCCTAAGCTACGACTGCAAGTAACTCTTTTGAAGTGGCGCACACGAGTCCACATATTCACCATATCAATACACCACTATGGATCCGCTCTCGTTCCCCTACGAGAACGCCATCCATAGCACTCACGCTTATCTTGCGTATTTTAGAGTATCCACTTTCACTTGTCTATGAACTGATATAAGCAACCCAGAAGTCCTTTTCCGCGGACACGGCTATTCAAATAGATGATGTTAACCCTGCAGGGGTGTACTTCTTCATACATGTTTCCACCACTTAGCGTCTGCACACGACATGTGCTCGGCAGACTTCAAGCGAAAGCCGACGTGGGTGTAGACTACGACCTACCTAAACACTCAAGTCTCTAGTCCAGGTTTATCGCCTATTCGGGTTCCATCCATGAGGAGATCCGGCCGGAGTTTCGCTCACAGCCCCAAACGATGTGAACAGGGTTCCCGAGATACCAAATGGGCATCCGGTACACCGTGCCACGTACCTACCGCATCACAGCCCACCCCTACGGTCAGCGCTGTCCACGGCCTCCAGTAAGCTACAAACACCAGAAACTACTTGCAACTCCTGGACAGAGGACTAGGGTGAATAAGAAGTCGAGCGGGGTCATATTTCAGGGCCCAATGCATGGTAGTAGCTGAATCATGGATCACAAACACAGAACTCAGTTCCTAAGGACGGCTTCAATGAGACAACCCACCATGTACTCCTACATGGCCTCTCACCGACACCTTTTACCAAATCGTGTTCACACACTTAGCTCACACATAGTAGGACATGTTCACACACCTCTGATTCATCCTCGATGAATCAGACCTGACTCAACTCTAAGCAGTAGCAGGCATAACAAACAAGCATGAATGAGTAGGCACAACAGGGCTCAAACAACTCCTACTCATGCTAGTGGGTTTCATCTATTTACTGTGGCAATGACAGGTCATGCAAAGGATAAAGGGGTTCAGCTACCGCAGCAAGTAACAGATGAATCGGTGTTGTCCTAATGCAGTAAAAGAGAGCAGGAGCGAGAGAGTAGGATTGTATCGGAATGAACAAGGGGGTTTTGCTTGCCTGGCACTTCTGAAGATAACATTGAGTCTTCATCAGTGTCAACGATCACATCATCGGTATCACGTCTATCGAGAGGGGACAAATACCGGCAACACAGAAGGGAACACAATCAATGCAATGCACAATATGATGCATGCTATGACATGGCAATATGAATGTGTTTTGAGCTAATGCAACTAGCAACAAGTTAAATGGGGTTGGTTTGAATACAAGATTCAAATTCAAACTCCATATGTGATTATTTAAATGCCCTTTATTGGTTTTGTCCAAAACAGAGGACAACCATTGTTCAAACATGCATGAAAATGGTACAGATGGATTCCTTGAATTTTTCTGATAATTTTTCATATATAATTTATTTAATTTGGAATTACGGTTAATTTTCTATGATTTATTGAAGTTTTAGCTATTTTCTGGAATTTCCTGATTATTTATAAAATAAACTAAATTCCAGAAAAGGAATATTGCGTCAGCATGACGCCGGGGTGACGTCAGCAGGTCAAAGGCGTCGACCAGGTCAAACCTGACCAGTGGGGTCCACTGGTCAGTGACCCAGTCAACTAACCAAGTTAGTTAGCCCTAACTAACTTAGTTAGCCGGGCGGGGCCCGCATGTCAGTGGCCTATCTAATTAGCTAAGTTAATTAGCGCTAACTAATCTAACACTAATCAAGCAGGCGCCTGGGCCCACACGTCAGGGGGGTCAAACCCCGGGTCAACTCGCCGGAGTTGACCCGCGGCTCGTCGCCGGCGGAGCCAGAGACGGCGGAGGGGGTCGGAATTCCTCCTCCGGCGACCAAATCGGAGACTGAGGGGCTCTACGCGTAGCTGGTGTGTGCGCGCATCGAATCGTGGCATCCACTCGTGCTGGGGAGGTCGGATTTGGCGACGGCGGCGAGCGGGGCGGCGGCCGGAGCACGGCGAGGTCGGGGTTGGCGCTAGGGGGCACGGCAGGTCGCACGGGTGGGCGCGCTCGGCTCCTGGAAGGTGCTGAGCACGTTGCCGTGCTCGGGGGTTAGCTACGGTGGCTCTAGCCCCGTCTGTGTCATCGCCGGCGGCGAGGAACTGTCGGCTCCGACAGCCGGGGTGGTTAGAAGGCGCGGACGGCACGGGGAGAGAGGGGAAATGGACAGGGGCTCACGAGGTGTCGGGAGAGAAGCTCGGTGGGCTCGGGGAAGCCTCTGCAACGGCGAATTGACGACGGCGATCTCCGGGCACCGGAGATGAAGACGACGACGCTCCGGTCGACTGCGGCCTCCTCTGGCCGCGTGCGTCGCGTGTGTAGCTCCACGGGGTCAGGGCGGAGCTCAGGGATGCATAGAGGGAGCGAGGGGGGTGGCTGTGGCCCCGGTAAACGGTGTCGGCGGCGATGGGCGCGCTCGGCTGTGGTGCGGAACGGCGAGAGAGGAGCGAAGAGGGGAGAGTGCGGTGTCCAGGGGTCGAGGGGAGGCCGGGGAGGCGGTTCAGGCGCCGCGGTGGCGTGAGATGCAGGCAGGCAGGGAGGTGGCGTGGCCGCGAGGGAGCTCGTCGGTGGCGGCGGCTCCGTTCGGGCGAGTGAGGGAGAGAGGAAGCAGAGGAGGGGGGGAGAGTTCGGGAGAGTGAGGGAGTTCCAGGGAGGTGGCGTGGCACGCATGGAGGCGTCCGGGGTGTCGAGGTGGAGCGGCAAGCAGGAGGTGGCCGGGGCGTGCGCCGGTGTGCGTCGGCCACACGCCTGTGCCTACTGGCGCGAGGAGGAAGGCGACAGGGGGGGGGGAGTGGAGATGGGCTGGGCCGCACAGGAGCTGGGCCGGCTGGCTACCGGGTGAGCGCCAGATAAGTCCTTCTCTCTCTCTCTTTCATTTCTATTTAATTCTGTTTTCTATTTTCTGTAGTTTGTTTTGATTTAGTTTTAGACACTAAACCATTTTATAAAATCCTGGAAATAGTTATGTGGCTAGGACTAAAATATACCAAACCACATAAAATGTTCCAGTAATTATTGGACATATATTATTTATATATCAAATATATATCCAATGCAAATAGCTATTTATTTAATTCAAAGACCCAAAATAATTAACTCTGAGATACCAAAAATATTGTTTTGAGTTTTACCTCTTTGCAATATTTTCAGAGACTAAGAGGAACATTTTCTTGGACTTCTTTGAGGAGATTTTAATGTTGATCATTTTTAGAAGGTTTCTGAGGCTTTAAAAATTCCTCAATTCAAATTTCATTTGAATTAAAACATGATACTCACATGAGGTCTAGCCTAGTGCATAACAGGACCAGGGATGTGACACCTGTGCAAGCGCGTGAACCGCGGCTACACGGTCGATCGAACGGTGCGTCACTGTGTCGCGCTCGAAGGACATCCACCAAAACTTTTTTTTTGTGAAAACAATCCTCGAATATTACTCAACTTTTTTTCCTGGAAAAGTTCTTGACGCTGCAATATTTCCATATATTTGAATTTAGCTCCAGTTTGTGTTTATTTGGATTTCGATATTTTAGGTGCGCCCTAGTTTTTTTTAATACTTATTTTGTGTGTGTGACTGAGAGAGAACGTGTGTATGTGTCCATATGTGTGTTGTGGCGGAAGGGCAATGTGGAGACGGTGTGCGTGTGATACAGACAAAGAGAGGTGTGAATGTGCAAATGATCATGCATGAGTGAGACATAGACAAATGCCGATACATTGTGTATACATGAGAGAACGGTCTTCTAGTTTACTTGTGTGTGTGTGTATGTGTGTGTGTGTGTGAGAGAGAGAGAGAGACAGAGAGAGAGGAGCATCCGTAACACAACAACCATCTCTCTCGATTCGTCCGTCCCTCGCACGATCGCATGCAACACATGCATCAACGCGCACATTTTGACACCCTCACTCGGCCCCTGCCCACCTCAAGGCCCGCACAATCTCTTCGTGAATACCCATTTCTCTCCTTAGGTTTGTTTTCGCTCAATATCTGACACACACACACACAAGTAGCACAACACACACACACACTCCCCCGAGCACACAATTCATCCCCATCCAAGGTTATACGGCGACCACTCTCCCTTGTGCTTCTTTGCACCCCAACATGCACAACACCTCAATCTTCAAAGAGGGCATCGAGCAGATCGAAGACGGAGACTACTCCGCGCTAGAGAATGCGGGGTCATTTGGAAGCAGGGTGATGTGATGACGGCCGACTGACTCCTCCCCCTACCCTCTCTCTCTCTCTCTCTCTCTCTCTCTCTCTCTCTCTCTCTCTCTCTCTCTCTTGCACAAATTACCAATCCCTCTATCCCCCGCACAAAATTGTCAATCCCTCAACCCATGAAATCCTTCCCCTCTAGTCCATGTTTTTCCAGCTCTCTCATCAAACATGTTGTCTCTTCTCCTTCCACGTATACAGAATCCGGATGCACACGCATCTCATGTATATTACATGTCTCCATCTTTCTCACGGACCTAACTTCTTCCTCTCTCTTCCTCTCTCTATCTCTCTCTGTGTGTCTCATTAGGTTTGTCTCCTACTCTCTCGTCCACATACATACAATCTTTCCCGCCCTATCTGCTCCATCTTCAAAAGCTCTCTCTGCATGTTTCATTCACACATTGGGATATGTCAAAATGTTGCTTCTATAATGGCTGATGTAGAGTTTTGGTTGTTTTTGTTGCATCCTACAAAGTAATAACTATGAAATGCATTTAGATTCTCATTTGACTGGGATTATGTGAGTTTGAGCATGTTGTGAAGTACTATAGACCTTGTATACATCTTGGGATTCGACAATGATTGTAACTATTGAATTGTATAGATCATTACATTCGAAGTCAATAGCCTAATATATTTATTTCTCAATTTCAACAAATGATTAGTTCACTACAAACTAAGAAAACAAATGTGTACTCCCTCCGTTTTTATTTAAGTCCGTGTATTAGCATTGGTCAAAGTCAAGTTTTGTAAACTCTCAGAAAGCTTATAACAAAAAATATTAACATATACAATAACAAATAAATACTATTAGATTCATTATTGAATGTACTTTCACATCATACAAAATTGTTATGGTAACTATTTATATTTTTATATAAACTTGGTCAAACTTTAGGAAGTTTGACTTCGATCATACCTAATATGCAGAGTTTACTACTACTACTCGCTAGTTGCTTAGCCGAATCACTCAACACGCCACACCGAGAGTCCAGTGACACAAAATTTTGAGGTCGGCGGGAAAATCTCCCGGACCCTGATTCGAGCAGTGGGAAGTTACCATCATAGCCTTCGGAACAGGCCTACAGATGACGCTTGGTAGGGGGCTGTTTCCGTAACTTCAGGTTCACCCTACCCAGCCAACCCCACCCCAGCACCCAGAGTAGTACACCTGAATACTCCCCATTTTCTATCCCCACCGCAAAATAAACTTCTCCACAGCACCGCAGCCTTCATGCTCCTCCCGTTTACATCGGCGCACTCGTCCACTGCAGTGCATCTGCCTCATCGACGACCTCGTACGCCGCACCGGAGCCGGTCCACCGTCTTCGTCGTACATGGAGTCTCTTCCCTGGCATCGTCTTCCACGGTCTCGGATCTGCTTCCCGGAAGCCGACGCCAAGCGCAGAAGTACCACCGTCGTGGATAATGAACTGACTCCCATTGCCGACCATCACTCATAGAGGCCGCCCTGACCATCGTTCTCCTCCTCGATTGGTAATGTGTGTATTGAATCACTTAGAAGTACATGTGTAGTTCCAATTTTGTTCATACCTACCCTTCAAATTTCTCGAGTGCTATTGTTCCCATAAAAGTAATTGGTTATAGCCTCCATTGTCCAACAGAATATCAGCATGTAATTGTGCATCGCTCCTGTATCGCGCTGCGCTTGGGTAGGTTTTTCATCTGCAACCAGTAGTGTGGCAAATGATGGAAAGGTTTTTTGAACTAGCAAGATGCCCATGCGTTGCGTGCATCAAGATGCATTTGTATGAGTAGTTTATCTTTTGGGAGAAAAGGATGAACGAGGGAAGGCCTTATTTGCAAATCTGGAGAGGGGTACAGGTATCTTTTTGCAAAATTCCCATTTGTTTCCTTCCTATCCGTCAGATATAAATCAGACGACCTATATTGCAAGAAAAAAATATAGAGAAAAAAAGCAGACAGTAAAGGAAGTAGAGATAAATATTAAATATAAAAAAATGAGATCCTTGGGCACTAGCACCCTGGACATATTTTTATAGGAGAAGCCCACCCAAGTGAGGTGCCACAAATTCGCTCCCGATGGGAGTTGAACCATGGCCGCAGGGTTTGCCACAGCCTCCCTTGCCACTAGGCTACAACCTAGTCCTCAATATAAAATAAAATATAACCGTAGAGAAGAGAGTAGAGATAGCAAAGACGTCGGGAAAGGGCGGAGCGCGCGCGGGAAAAAGCTGCCGGGCGTGCGCTAGTTTTGGCGCGCGGCGTCCGGCGCGCTTTATAAAATCCAACGCCCTCCCACCGCTATGTGCCTTGCCATCGCTCTGTGCCTCGCCACCGCTCTCTCCCCACTCTTTTTCGCCTCACCGCCGCCGCGCCACCATGCCGCCATGTCGCCGGGAAACTTGGGGATACCGCGGCATCCGCGCGGGCCCCTCCAGCGGCTTCTCCGCCGAGATCCGGTTCCGCGGGATGCGCCTCGGCCTCGGCAATTTTGACACCGCCAACGAGGCCACCCGTGCGTACGACGCGGTGGCATGGCGCCTCCGGTGGCCTCATAGAACATTGAACTTCACCAACGTGCCGACGCGGGAGCGGGCGCAGGAGCTCGCGCCTCTGCCGCGGCTTAGCACCAACAAGGATCATCGCGACAACCGGAGGCGGGAGCACTGTCTCGGCATCGCCAAGATGGACGAGGAAGCCATGGCGTTGTGGCGCCAACACTTCCAGCAGGACATCATCAACAAGCGTGAGTTCTGCGGGCAAAGGAGGGCGGAGAGGGATAAGTGGAGGGCGGAGCAAGCCGCCTATCGCGAGGACAAGCATAGGCGAAAAGCGAACGCTCAATTCAACATGAGGCTAGGAGCAGCATCGCCCTAGGACTCCGACAATGATCGGTATCTGCACGCCTACAGTCAGACGTCGGAGGAGGACATCACCGAGGAGGAGTCGGACGACGAGGAGTAGTTGAATTATCTTTTTTTATCTATCTATGGTGAGAACTATCCTCTACTCTCTAGTATCTACTTCTCGATCTCAGCACTGTAAACGCTTTTTTAAAGCGTCGTGCGTTGCGATTCTGTTGGAGATGCTCTAACATGGCATACGAGTGCTTTAATGTTGCCCACAAGATGCGCGAGTATTACTAGTAGTATTTTTCTTGCCATGTTGAGATTTTAAAACCACGAGTGTGAACATGCAGAGGAGCAATGAAGACCAAACACGGTATATTCGGGACATCTTCAAGGAGCGTGGCAAGTTAAAGAGGAGCTGCACCGAACCTGTAAAACGAGCTTTGGTAAGTAACACCCTTTCAATTACTTTCATTTAGCCTCGTATTCTTCGATGTGTATATGTTGTAGTTTCTATTTCACTTAAGTGTGGTGTTCTTCGATGTGTAATAAGAAGAGTCTTAATCGTACTAATGCTTTCGTTTTTAGCATGATGTGGGAAGTGGGTGTTCTCACCTTGTAGTCTATTTTTATATTTCTTTTCCTTTTGAATTCACTTCTCTGAGTTCCGTTTATCTGGCTTCTACTAAATGGATCTAGGTTTCTCTGAGTATTGATCTAAAAAAGAAGTAACTTCATGTCAGGATGCAGTTCCTGCGAGGAGGGAAGTATGGTCAACCTCGAGATCATGTTTCCAAAATGAGGCTGGATTACACACAAGGTGCTAGTTCCCTAATGATGCTGGATTAGACACAAGGTGCAAATTCCCAGATGATGCTGGATTACACACAAGCCAGGTGGAGTCGTTGGCTGTTCGTGTCCTCATGGCATTAGTAAAGGCTGAAAGAAAGCGTGCAGCAGCCCTTGAGAATGTAGCTGAGTTCCTGAAGAAGCAAAAAGAGCAATCAGATGCTCTCTTCACCCAAGCCAAAGAAGAGATGGAAGAAGCCAGAAATAAGCTAGCACAGGCAGAGCAGGCTAGGCGTCTCCTGCTATCTAAAACTGTTGTCAATACAAAATTTCCTTCATAATAGCTAGGTTCAAATGTTTATCCAGTCAACATGCCTGTTGTGATGTCTGTGCATCTACTGATGTGGCATAAAATGTTTTTTTGGGTCATGTAATAACAACAATTAGTTTCCAAACAATAACAGACGAAGCATTGGACATGGTATAGTTCACGCGCAAGCCCGACATTCGAAGTTCAACTTCCAAATCAAACTCATGTTCATAGATATCTGCACATTCATACATAATGTCCACAACCATGATTCACTTCAAAGCCAAAAAAATGTGAGGAGACTTATAAATAAAGAAAAACCTCTACTAGTTCCTGCTACCAGTGCGGGCACAACAAGTCAAGACCATGCGTAAATTAATTATATTTTAGTCATTTTTTGTGTTCTAAAATGCCTGCCGGCTCACGGAAGGACGTGTTGCCGGCACACGCGCGGATTCAATGAAGGCAGGCAGGGCAGTCTTAAGCTGGTTGCACGTGGCAAGGAGGCGTGCTCAGCCGGGCCTGCAGCGAGAGCGGCCCTCTTGGCCGGCGCGCCGGTTCAATGCCTGCGCTATGAGAGGTCGCGTCTGTGTCAGAGCAATCACTCCCACCAGTCCTTTTCTTTTTGGGTATAACAAAATCTTGTTTTCCATTCACATTTAGAAGTAAAATTCATGGACAAACTTTGACCCGAAGTACGATGGGACTAGTAAACCAGAATGGAGGTAGTAGATTTTTAATCAAAGAAGGGTTTCCCCTTCCGATTATTGAAAACCAGCATCTAAATCTAAACCATAGTATTTGCCCTAGAACTACCAGGTTCAACATCTCGCAACATAAACCCATACAACCATACGCCAAGGAGGTACGTAGTACTATGAATTCCATTTTCGCTCCATAGCACTCGTTCTAAAAACTACTTACTACTTATAACGTGCCATTGAAAATCGGAACTCTTAACCCCTCTAAAAAATGATATTTTAAACGTGGCTACTCGATCTGTGGCAACTGGCGAGCCACCGCGCTCCAAGTCGTTCACCTGTGGTCCTGACCATCAACTCCTATGGATCAAATTATCACGCGAGCTGACTATTCCAACAAAGGTGCTCCACCACGTACCCGGTACCCGCGAATGCAGCAATCATGCACCTAGGGTTTTAGGGTTTATTTGTTAACGTTGCCTTTACGTAACACTCATGTGTGCGAGATAGCGAGAGGTCGACTGCATGTGTGCACCTCTTCTCTTTGTATATGTACTCCACCATTTGTCTGGTGTCCAAAAAATTATAATAACTACTAGCAATGTGCCAATGTGTTGCCATACGATCAATGTAGATTAATACATATTCACTGATTTGATAGAAAAAAAGTCTAGTTTTGAAATACGTATATCACTAAAAAATATGTTATGTTTCACTCAAAATATATTCCTTTGGCGGTTTTGATGAGATAAGGGAGGAATGTTGTTGGTTTCAAGATTCGAGAAGTAGTATATGTCTAATTTCTACTCTTACTAGCAAGATGCCCGTGCGTTGCACAGAACATCAAGATCTTGTGGGAGAAAAGGATGAACGAGGGAAGGCCTTATCTGCAAATGTGGTGAAGAGTGCGGGTAAATTGCCACATTTTCCTTCCTATCCGTCACATATAAATCGGATGACCTACATTGCAGGATGGCAGGCCCACCATCATCACCAACTCTATTTTATCCCTACTCTTATAAAAAACATTCTCGGTGATGATCGTGTGCCTGCCATCCTGCAATATTGGCTGTCCGATCTATATCTGACGGATAGGAAGGAAACTATGGCAATTTTGCAAAAACATACCCACACCCCTCTCCACATTTGCAAATAAGGCCTTCCCTTGTTCATCCTTTTCCCCCACAAGATAAACTACTCATACAAATGCATCTTGATGTTCCGTGCAACGCATGGGCATCTTGCTAGTTGTTGCAAAAAGCCCATGTGTGTGTGAGAGAGAGGGAGAGTGGAGGAGGACGGAGTGCATGTGTGACAAAGACACAAGGAGTGTGTGTGCGATAGGTATCAGATTAAACTGAGGCGATAGTGTGTGTGTGCATGATCGAGAGGGCGTGTCTCAAGAAGGGAAGAAAAAGCTACATATATAGATACAAGGAGCGGGAGAGAGACATGTATGCGATGGTGGAAGCACGAGTGTGCGGGTGTATAAACCTATCTAGAGGCTAGCTAGTCGATAAATGTTTGTGAGAGAAATACGAGCCGGGGTGCGAAAGCGAGAGTTTTGTGTGTGTGAGAGAGAGACGGTAGTCGGGAAGGGAGTGGAAGCAGGAGTTGTGTGTGTGTGTGTGTGTCTGTGAGAGAGAGAGAGAGGAGACGGTAGTCGGGGTTGTCTGATCGGTAAACAAATGAATAATGTCAGTCTGGGATGGAGATGAAAAGGAGACTGCAACAAATGTTGTGTCTACAGGAGAGAGAGAGAGAGAGAGAGAGAGTAATTTTAGTGGTATGAGTCATATGTAGAGACATATAGGGTGTTTGAGAGAATCCCATAGAGAGAAAGACAAAGTGAAAGACGAGTGGAGACTGTGTGTGTGGCGGTGAAAAAGAAAGCTTAGGTACCGAGTGATACCAGAGAACAGTAGAGACGTGAGAGATAATGAAAATCGTGTAATGTATAATGATAGGAAGAGTGTGACACTTCTCAAGGGAGACGTCGAGAGACCATGTTTGCGAGGATAGGAGAAACATGAAGTGAGCGTGCGGGTGAGCTGGAGAAAAGAGTGATAGCTACCTGAAGGAGCATGCATGCGAGAGAGATGGGCTTGAAAGGAGTGCACAAAAAAGGGATTCAAATATTTGAATTTGAGATGATGATACATGTAATCCATACTCGAACCAAAATTGATCTATCAAACATGCATACTCATATGAATTCACGCACATCTATGTTATTTAATATGTAGATATTACTGATCCATACATTTTAGTAGAACATAATTTGGTTAATTTTTTTCGAATTCAACCTTAAGATTTCGAGATCGTTGTATTTGTAAATCATATTATACATATAAAGGAGCAGAATTCTTTTTTGTGCTTTTGGAAGTATATATATAAAAAATGATGTATATAGAATGTAATTCCAATTGAAAATGGATCCCGCCCGAACAAAATAGAATACAAACGGGATTCGAATTGAGTTGGCATGGTAAACGTGCACTCTGCAAAATTTGAACGAAGCGGGGAAAGTCGCAGTAACCGCCCGAAACCAAAATCTGCGAGATGGCAATCACTACTGCCTATCCCTGCCACGCAAAGCCTATCTGCTGGATTTCTATAGGTTTCGATAGGGGTAGGTTTGTAATTTCACCCAAACGTGACGTAACTGCCTCTCACCCAGATTCATACACGATGGGTGCCAAAACACAGTGTGTCCTCGGCCGAAATTGACTCCCTCCCCGATTCATATTCATACACGGTGGGCGCCAATAACAAACTCTCGTCGGCAAATATTCGGTGTATGCGAGATTACCGTCCTATCCCCAACCAACTAATGTGGTTGTGATGTAGTAGAAATTTGAAATGGTGGCTAAGTTTATAAATTTCCTCGCATTTGAGACAAGCGCACCCTGAATACATGGTTCCCCCTTCCTCTCTACCTCCCTTTTGCCCATTCGTACTCCGTGGGAGCCAAAACACCCTCTCCACCCCACCCTCCTCCGTCCGCCGCCGTACGCCACCCCATCCACTACCGTCCTCCTCCACCATGCCGGAGCTGATACCCCGACGCCGCCGTCCATTACAAGGATCGACCTCTCTCATCCACGCCTTCGGACCATGATCCTTGCATCTCATCCTCTCGCTTCATCCCCGCCGTCGTCCACCTTGTCGGCGCCGCTCCTACGACCGTCTCTTCCACTGCACCCTGCCGCCACCGTCTACCCTCCTAGATCTGCTTCCACGCTGCCGACAGCCATTGCTACCATATCACCGTCAAATTCTCAGCAGATGCGTACACGGCGCCGCACCAGAGGCGGTACTCTTTCGTATCTGCTCAACTTATTTATCACAGGAAGAAAATAGATCACCACTGCTTTACTCTGATTTCTTGTCTTGGTTGCGAAGTTGCCTTTGTCTGGTTTGCACCTTCAGATCCGCCATGGCATGCTCAACACTATACTCCCAATGCTTATGGTTTTCCCCTTTTATATTTCACACTAGTTAAATCACAGTAGACTAAATTTCAAAATTGGGTCAGTCGATTTTTTCAGAGCTCACCGGAGTTCACCGGTGCGATCGAAGGGGCTCGGGTGGTTGTGGGGCCTCGCCGAACGAAGAAAACTCGACGCGGGTGGGGGTTGGGGAGGGGTGGGGGTGGGGGTGGCGGAGGAACACAGGCGGTGGGGGCCGGTGGTCCGGCCGGCAGCCCGTGTGGTGTTCTATATGGGAAGAATCAGAGACGAGGAAGAAGAAGGGTTAGGAGACGTAGGATCTTCATCCAACCGCCTGAAATGGTCGAGAGACAGCTGGGAGTTGCATTCTTAATGCGCTCTGGTTCATCATGTGTGGGCACTGTGCAACCAACATTTTATTATCCAAAATCTGCTTGCTCTTCTTTACCATGTTCCTCTTCCGTTCTTCTTTAATATGTACTCTCTCTGTTTCTAAATACAAGTCTTTGTGTAGATTCCACCATGGACTAAATATGGAGCAAAATGAGTGAATCTACACTCTAAAATGTATCTAGATACATCTGTATGTGATCCATAGTAGAAAGCTCTACCAGGACTTATATTTTGGAACGAAGGGAGTATGATAGTAGTACAATATGTTCCTTGTACTAAAGATGGGCAGGGATATTTGCAGTGTAGAGGTCTATACGGTCGGTTGTGATGGACACTTTGAGCCCTTCGAGCCTCTTTGATTCGTAGGATCTTGTAAACATAGGAATAGGATTTGTAGTGGCCTGCCCACTTGAATCCTATAAGAATAGCAAGGAAATGCGAGGAGCTGTGTCACCTTTGAGAGTTACACTGATATTAACAGTACCGCACCTTCACTTGAAGAGAGCTGGTATCCGAAGCCTTTCTAGCCGTACCGGCAATACTAGCACATATATTCCAGCAAGTTCCACTTTGCTGATTTTACTCTGATGCTTAAGGTTTTCCCGTTATATCTACACTATGATCTGTGTAGCTGCTTTGTGTCGCACTAGCAGCAATCCACTCTTGAAGCTAAACACTGAATGACTTACAAAATTGGCACCAAGGCATTGAGAGCCATTCTGGATGCAATGAAACTCATACGCTCCCCACCTGTTGACTCTTGTTCAGAATATGATCCTAATGACTATTCTAACCTTGAGGAGTCAAAGGCAGATGGCCTGTCCTGTTCACCCATCAAGGTGCCTGTTCTAATTTGGCAATGTTATATTGATTGCGGGTATCTTGCATATGTTGTCTTGCATTTCTTCTACTTTGTTGCACCGCCATCTGCTTAGTTTACTCATCATATATGTCGAGATGCTATGCCCATCCATTATCAATACATACTCCATATGTCATCATACCATGTTTTTTCACTCAAATGTTGTTCTTGTGCATCAGACATCAAAAAGGAAGAGGGTGATTGCCGAACCTGAAGGAGCACCAGCAAAGTCCTTGAAAAACGTGGTGGCGCCAGAGAAATCAGACAACGCCCCACTTATATTGGTTGTACAACCAGTGACACAAAACGTAGGATCGACTCCAGCAGACTGTACCCATACTTCACTAGCCACACCACTAGCCCCACCACACAGGACCTGCACTCCAGCAAAAGGTATACCGATTTCATTTGCCATAGCACCAGCTGTACCACCAAAAAAATCCCACTCCAGCAAAAAGTACAGCAAGTCCACCGGCCGAAGACCTATCCCAACTACAGAGATGGCCAATTCCTGCAGATTGGAACCCCATTCCATTTATTCCCAGTTTAAAAGACAATGCTTTCAATGTTGTTAGGGACTACATGCATATATTCCCATGATGGGAAGATTATAGTGAAGACAAACACCATTTTCACATCTTCCTGTCCAACTTACGTGTAAGTGCTATTATTCGTGGTTATTATTTTCCTGTTTTCTGCTGATCGAACACATCAATGATTTACATTACATTGTTGTAACTAGGCGAGGGACAATCTGGATAGTCATGATGAGCAAAGCTTTCTTGTGCTTTTCAAGGAAGCATTGCAGCAGTATCAGTGTTACCTGAGGAAATCACACTTTGATGGCAAGTCTATAAACGAATTTCCGGTGAAGTCTCCTGTGCTAAATTTAGAAGACATTGAATGGAAAAACCTTGTTATGCACTGGTCTCGTTCCCACGATGAGGTACTGTCTATGAAATCCCATGACAATCTGAACTTCTACTTTTCCACATGTGCCTTACGGATCTTTTTGGCAGGAAATCTGCTCGAAGAAGAATTCCGGTTTGAAAAGAACGACAGGATATCGCAAATATGCTGCCCGTTGCTTTCATCTTGTTAGTACCTATTGTCCTGTATCACTGTACTTGCATACATACCTGGTTCATTATGTGACAGCAGTATGCATGATAGCTTGCTTATCAATTGTTCGCTCCAAATTATCTAATCTGTATGAATGGTTACATTAGTGTAGAATATATCCAATGCCAATGAATTTTTTTAGCTCTGCATTGTTCTTGTAAGTACATGTTGTCCTTTATCAGTGTACTTATATTGACAGGTAGTTGTTCATTACCATCACTCTGCAGCTTATTTTCCTTTGCCCTCCATTTTCTACACATCAGATCTATATTTACTCTTACCATAAGGTTGGTACTGAAGAAGTTTAGCTGTGCATTGCTCTTGGATGTGCCTTTTGCCTGTATCGGTGCACATACATTTATAGCTACTTGGTTATGTAGCATCACTCTTCATCTTATCTTAAATATTCTCCATTTTTTCGTATATTATCACATCTATATTTACTCTTAACAAAATGTAGAATAAAGGCAATGCTTATGAAGAAGATTCTCTGCTAAACTTCTTTAATTGCCCCCCCCCCCCCATCAGCATGGATAAGGGCTTTACAAAGCCTGTCTTCACTAGTAATGTAAGTTTGTCCTTCTCAAGCCTTCAAACTTTGTTGTGTATATTTGGTTAGGCATGATAGCAGCAACTGTTTATTTTTGGTGTTTGCATCAAATTGCATGTTTAAAGTTTATTATGTAGTTCATAAACAAAAGTTTGTCCTTCTCAATTTAAGTTTTCAGTTGTACAACCAAGCTCCTTCTTCATACCATGTAAATTAAACTGTACATAGCAAGTGATCTTCTTTTGCACTGCATGTATGCTTCTGTTCTTCATCCGTAATCCAGTGGTGTGGTGAACCTACCCACTACAGCACAATGTCATATTCTGCAATGTCTTAACTATGAACAATGTCATATCATTCTACTATTATTTAAACCGTCTCTTTATCTGCCAATCTGAAATGGGATAAATTGATAGCACACTAACCATTCAAACTTATGAGTTCTTGATCTGTAATCTAGTGGTGTCGTGAAGCTGCCAACTCCTTCACAATGTCATTTCCTGCCATGTCTTGACCTGAACAATACCATATTGTGTTAATGCAATTTTAAACTGTGTAACTTTATTCGTCAGTAAGAAATGTGATGAATTGTCAGCACTGATACTTTTATGTGCAAAACTTGTCATCTGTCTGCTTGTTTATCTTTCAGAGTGAGGAAGACATAAGTGTTGAACAAGCGCAGTCTCATCATCTTTCTCAGCTGCTTGCGCTGCAGCTCCCCAGCAGGGCTAACCTTTCTTGAACTCTATTGACGTGATGTCAGTTTTGTATATTATTTTGTCGGCGTGTTTATTTGCACTGGTGGCGATCTTTGATGCCCAGTGTATGTAATCTGCTGTCTGCTTGTGCTTTATTATCACAGTGGCGAACTTTGATGCCCAGTGTATGTAATATGCCATAATTTCTTTATTGTATAGTCTAGGTTTTTTCTTATTCGCGATGTTGTAGTTATTTTACTGTATATATATCTTGTCTTCACAGTAAACCGGCCAAACCGTAAAATTATGGTACATAATTGGGCCGTCATGCAATCACGATGTATGATCCGCATCATGGGCCCCGTCAAACTGGCCCACTAGTAGAATCGGGTCTTTAATAGGCCGAGTAACCCCCAACCCTCTTTGCGCAAGAAAACTCAATGGGCTTTTAGGAGGCTGAGAAGTAGGTTGGGCCTGAAACGTGCCGAATAGCTCATGGGCCGGCAGCAGCCCGAAATGGACCCCGGCTCATGATTGTGTGAATCAATTCACGGGCTTTTAACAGGCCAAAGTTGTCTCGGTCCTTGTTTGTCCCAATCAGATATCGGCTGCGAGCAGGCCGGATGCAAACCGGGTCGTAGTTAGGCCCAACTATATGACGGGCTTTTAACAGGCCGAAATTAATATAGGGCCACAATGTTAAACGGGCCCTTAACAGGCCGATACTAATATCAGGATGAATTACTAAATGGGCCTTTAGCAAGTGGGCCCAAAAGCATAGCGTCCAGTTAACGGGCTGAATCTGATATGGGCCATAATTGAGCCCAAAGCTTCTTAAAGGGCCGGACCTGATCTGGGCCGTGATTTGGCCCACAAAGTGGGAGGCTTTTAACGGGTCGAATCTCATATGGGCCATTATTAGGCCCGGAACATGGCAGGCCATTAATGGACCGGATTAAATATGGGCCGGCATTTGGCCCAAAACATGGCAACCTGTTAATGGGACGGCCTACTAGGGTCCTCAAAATCTTGTGGGCCTATAGCTAGGCCGACCCATTAATGTCGGTGAAATCTCGTGGGCCTTTAGTTGGGCTGGCCCATTATGATCTGCAAGAATTTTGTGGGCCTTTACCTGGGCCGGCCCATTATGGCACACAAAAACCTTGTGGGCCTTTACCTGGGCCGGCCCGTTATGGCCCACGAAATCTTGTGGACCTTTAGCTGGGCCAGCCCATTATGGTCCGCAAAATCTCGTGGGCCTTTAGTTGGGCCGGCCCATTATGGCCCGCAAAATCTTGTGGGCCTGTAGTTGGGCCGGCCTATTTAAACTTGATGGGTCGTGCCACGTGTCGACGTATCATAGGCGCCCTTCTGTCCAATGAGAGGATGACATCTGTCCCAACGATGAGCCAACACGTGTTTCCTCCAACCAATGATGATTTTACACGTGGAAAATCCCCATTGGTCGGGGCTGTTAACGGGTTATCGGATCCAAAACCCGACCCGATAGCTTAACGGCGTTCCTTTACAGTGGATGCCACGCGTCGGTCACCCTTGACGAAAGCACTTCTGTGATGCGCAATTTATCATCATGGAAGTGGACACTTCCGTGATGATAATTTTGGTAATGTCATGGAACACTTCTACGACAGCAAGGTATGACTATCTTGATTCTGTCATAAAATCGTCATGGATGTACATGCATGACAAAAAACGCAACCTACTGTGACAAACATGTATCATCACGGAAGTGTATTTTTTTGTAGTGCTAGCCTGCTCTGCCTCTGGTAGCTTATTTCTGGCTTCTTCCATCTCTTCTTTGGCTTGGGTGAAGAGAGCATCTGATTGCTCTTTCCGCTTCTTCAGGAACTCAGCTACATTCTCAAGGGCTGCTGCATGCTTTCTTTCAGCCTTTACTAGAGCCACGAGGACACGAACAACTGATGACTCCACCTGGTTTGTGTGTAATCCAGCATCATTTGGGAATTTGCACCTTGTGTCTAATTCCAGCATCATTAGCGAACTGGCACCTTGTGTGTAATCCAGCCTCATTTTGGAAACATGATCTCGAGGTTGACCATACTTCCCTCCTCGTAGGAACTGCATCCTGACATGAAGTTACTTCTTTTTTAGATCAATACTCAAAGCAACCCAGATCCATTTAGTAGAAGCCAGATAAACAGAACTCGGAGAAGTGAATTAAAAAGGAAAAAAAATAAAAACAGACTACAAGGTGAGAACACCAACTTCCTACATCAAGCTAAAAACGAAAGCATTAGGACGATTGAGACTCTTCTTATTACACATCGAAGAACACGAGGCTAAGAGAAACAGAAACTACAACATATACACATTGAAGAACACGAGGCTAAACAAAATTAATTGAAAGGGTGTTACTTACCAAAGCTCGCTTTACAGGTTCGGTGCAGCTCCTCTTTAACTTGCCACGCTCCTTGAAGATGTCCCCAATATCCCGTGTTTGGTCTTCATTGCTCCTCTGCATGTTCGCACTCGTGGTTTTAAAATCTCAACATGGCAAGAAAAATACACTACTAGTAATACTCGCGCATCTTGTGGGAAACATTAAAGCACTCATATGCCATGTTAGAGCATCTCGAACAGAATTGCAATGCGTGGCGCTTTAAAAAAGCATTTATAGTGCTGAGATCAAGAAGTAGAGATAGAGAGTAGAGACTAGAGAGTAGAGGATAGTTCTCAGCATAGATAGATAAAAAATAAATAATTCAACTACTCCTCATCGTCCAACTCCTCCTCGGCGATTTCCTCCTCTAATGTCTGACTGTAGGCGTGAAGATACCGATCGTCGTCGGATTCCCAGGGCGACCCTACTCCTAGCCTCATGTTGAATTGAGCGTCCGCTTTTCGCCTACGCATGTCCGCGCGAGGCTGCTCGCTCTGCCCTCCTCTTCTCCCTCTCCGCCCTCCTTTGTGTGTAGAACTCGTGCTTGTTGATGATGTCCTGCGGGAAGCATTGGCGCCACAGCGTGATGCCTAGACGGTGCTCCCGCCTCCGGTTGTCGTGATGATCCTGGCGCAAGCTCCTGCGCCCGCTCCTGCGTCGGCACGTTGGGGAAGTTAAATGTTCTATGAGGCCACCGGAGGCGCCACGCCGCCACGTCATACGCGCGGGCGGCCTCGTTGGTGGTGTCCAAATTAACGAGGCCGAGGCGCATCCCGCGAAACCGGATCTCGGCGGAGAAGCCATCAGAGGGGCGCGCGTGGTATCCCCAAGTTTCCTGGCGACGCGGTGGCATGGTGGCGCGGCAGCGGCGAGGCGAGAAAGAGCGGGGAGAGAGCGGTGGCGAGGGATAGAGCGGTGGCAAGGCTTAGAGTGGTGGGAGGGTGTTGGATTTTATAAAGCGCATCGGACACCGCGCGCCAAAACTAGTGCACGCCCGACCGCCTTTTCCCGCTATCCTTTCCAACGTCCCTGCTATCTCTACTCTCTTCTCTACTGTTATATTTATTTTATACTTAATATTTATGTCTACTTCTCTACTCTCTACTTTTTTTTCTCTACTCTTATAAAAAACAGAGTTGGTGATCATGGTGTGCCTACCATCCTGCAATATACGCCGTGCAATTTATATCTGACAAATAGGAAGGAAACAATGGCAATTTTGCAAAAAGATACCCACACCCCTCTCCACATTTGCAAATAAGGCCTTTCCTCGTTCATCCTTTTCTCCGACAAGATAAACTATTCATACAAATGCATCTTGATGCGTGCAACGCATGGGCATCTTGCAAGTTCTAAAAAACTTTCCATTATTTGCCACACTACTGGTTGCAGATGAAGAACCTACTCAAGCATAACGCGATACAGGAGCAACGCACAATTACAAGCTGATATTTTGTTGGACAATGGAGGCTATAACCAATTACTTTTACGGGAACAATAGCAACCAGGAAATTTGAAGGGTAGGTATGAACAAAATTGGAACTGCACATGTACTGCTAAGTGATTCAATACGCATTACCAATCAAGGAGGAGAACGATGGTCGTGGCGGCCTCTGTGCATCATGGTCGGCAACGGGAGTCAGTTCATTGTCCACGACGGTGGTGCTTCTGCGCTTGGGCGTCGGCTTCTGGGAAGCAGATCCGAGACCGTGGAAGACGGTGTGGGGGAAGAGGATCCGTGTACGATGACGACAGTGGACCGGCTCTAGTGTGGTGTACGAGGTCGTCGATGAGGCAGATGCGCTGCGGTGGACGAGTGTGCCGATGTAGAAGGGGAGGAGCACGAAGGCTGTGATGTCGTGGATAAGTCTATTTTGCAGTGGGGATAGAAAATGGGGAGTATTCAGGTGTACTACTCTGGGTGTCGGGGTGGGGTTGGCTGGGTAGGGTGAACTGAAGTTACGAAAACAGCCCCCTACCAAGCATCATCCGTAGGCCTTTTCCGAAGGGCTATGATGGTAACTTCCCACTACTCGAATTAGGGTCGTGGGACATTTCCCCGCTGACCTCAAAATTTTGTGACACTGAACTCCCCGTGTGGTGTGCTGGGTGATTCGGCTGAGCAACTAGAGAGTAGTACTAGTAACTACTAGTGCTCCCTCCATTTTTATTAACTATGCATATTAGGTTTGACCGAAGTCAAACTTCCTAAAGTTTGACCAAGTTTATAGAAAAATATAAACATTTACCATAACAAATATGTATGATGTGAAAGTACATTCAATAATGAATCTGATGGTATTTATTTGTTATTGTATATGTTAATATTTTTTGTTTAAACTTTCTGAGAGTTTACAAAACTTGACTTTGACTAATGCTAATACATGGACTTAAATAAAAACGGAGGGAGTACACATTTGTTTTCTTAGCTTGTAGTGAATTAATCATTTGTTCAAATTGTGAAATAAATATATTAGGTTACTGACTTCGAATGTAATGGTCTATACAATTCAATAGTTACAATCATTGTCAAATTCCAAGATGTATATGAGGTCTATAGTACTTCACAACATGCTCAAAGTCACATAATCCTAGTCAAATGAGAATCTAAATGCATTTCATAGTAATTACTTTGTAGGATGCAACAAAACCAACCATAACTCTACATCATCCATTATGAAAGCAACATTTTGAACATATCCCAATGTGTGAATGAAACGTGTAGAGAGAGCTTGCGAAGATGGAGCAGATAGGGCGGGAAAGATTGTATGTATGTGGACAAGAAAGTAGGAGACAAACCTAATGAGATAGAGAGAGAGAGATAGAGAGAGAAAGAGAGAGGAAGAAGTTAGGTCTGTGATAAAGATGGAGACATGTAATATACGTGAGATGCGTGTCCATCCGGATTCTGTACACGTGGAAGGAGAAGAGACAACAGGTTTGGTGAGAGAACTGGAAAAACATGGACAAGAGGGGAAGGATCCCGTGGGTTGAGGGATTGATAATTTTGTGCGAGGGGGAGAGGGATTGGTAATTTTGTGCGGGAGAGAGAGGGTGGGGTAGGAGTCAGTCAGCCATCATCACATCATCCTGCTTCCAAATGGCCCCGCATTCTCTAGCGTAGTGTGGTCACCGTCTTCGATCTCCTCGATGCCCTCTTTGAAGTTTGAGGTATTGTACATGCTAGGGTGCAGAGAAGCAGCAGCGAGAGTGGTCGCCATATAACCTTGGATAGGGATGAATTGTGTGCTCGGGGAGGGTGTGTGTGTGTGTTGTTTGTGTGTGTGTGTCAGATATTGAGAGAAAACAAACCTAAGGAGAGAAATGTGTGTGTATGTGACATAAAGCTACATGCTAAACAGGGTATTCACAAAGAGATTGTGCATGCGAGATAGAGAGCGATGTGTGGGCCTTGAGGTGGGCAAGGGCTGGGTGAGGGTGTCAAAATGTGTGTGTTTATGTATGTGTTACATGCGATCGTGCGAGGGATGGACAAATCGAGAGAGATGGTTGTTGTGTCACGGATGCTCCTCTCTCTCTCTCTCTCTCACACACACACACACACATACACACACATACACACACACACAAGTAAAATAGAAGTCCGTTCTCTCATGTATACACAACGTACCGGCATCTGTCTATGTCTCACTCATGCATGATCATTTGCACATTCACACCTCTCTATGTATCTATCACACGCACACCGTCTCCATGTTGCCCTTCCGCCACAACACACATATGCACAAATACACATGTTCTCTATCAGTCACACACACAAAATCAGTATTAAAAAAACCCAGGGCGCACTTAAAATGTCCAAATCCAAATAAACACGAACTGGAGCTAAATTCAAATATATGGAAATATTGTAGCGTCAAGAACTTTTCCAGAAAAAAAAGTTGAGTTATATTCGGGGATTGTTTTCACACACACAAAAAGGTTCAGTGGATGTCCTTCGAGCGCGACACGGTGACGCACCGTTCGACTGACCGCGTGGCCGCGGTTCAGGCGCTTGCATAGGATTCCGTATCGTGGTTGTGGTAACTAATATAAGTGCCGCCTCAGTCTAATGTTTATGTCTACTAGTACGGTTTTCTTTTAAGTTTGACCAACCCTATATAAAACTAAACTAAGTACCCATACGCGCACTCATCAATATGCCGCCGCCACCGTTGCGCATGCCGGTGCTCGCTTGCTCCGGCCAACAATTTCTCGCCCATCACCACTGTGTCGCCGCCATCCCCGTGCCATGAAGCCGAAGGCTCGCCCACTCACATCGTCTGCAGTCCCTCCTCAAGATGCCGCCACACTGCCAAGCATGCGAGCAGCTGGTGGAGCCGCGTCTATGCACGCAGCTGGAGGACGAGCACGTGCTCCAGCACGCCGGCAGGAGGAATTAGCGTGTCATTGTCGTCTCCGCTTGCGCGGAGGAGGCGCGCCTGGTGGCTGTCACGGCGGAAGCCGGTCCCGCCCGCGCCGAGCGCGCAAACCGGGTGCGGACGCGGAATCTACCTTCGAGACCTTGAATGCCACGTGGATCCTGCAATCTGAAGGAGCAATTTGGGTCAGTCGACTCTTGTGAGCCGTTGGATGCAACATGGATGGCTAGAAGGGCTTCTTTAACCTCCGAAATTGATGCACGGTTCATCTTCTCAGCCCGCCACACGCCTAACCGCCTGCGACTGCCGCCCCGCCCTCCCCTGAACCGCATGCCACCGCCATGCTCCCCCCACCCCCGCCATCCGTTTAACCCCGAGCATGATCCATTTTTTTGGCGAACTGCATTCCACACCCAACACTCATAAGATAGATCATGGGCACCCTGCCACCCTAATATAGATACTGGGATAGCTTGTCTGCCGTCTTCATCCTTCGCTCCATCGAACTTCTTTCACAAATCGACTAACCCAAATTATACTACTAGTACGAACGTATTAAGTATAGTAGGAACACGAAGATACGAGTAGTAGTACCAACTGCAAGAAGAACAATAGTAAGACATAGTACTAGTACTACTGTACGTACTAAAGAGTTCAAATAACGAGAAAGAACATAAAGTTCAAATAACGAGAAAGAACATAAACGCTCAGCACAACACACCCCTAAAAATAAACTAAGCAACTAGTCCGCTTGACACTGCAGTAGAACCAGCATGAGCGACGGCACTGCCACCTTACTCGGAGTCCCAGTCCACGTCCTCGACTTCGTCCTCGTCCCTCTTCCTCTTCCTCTTTGCCGACGCTTCTTTGCTTGAACCGGACACTGGGCTCTTCTTCTTCATCCAACCCTTGTAGATATTTAAACAAAGGTAGGCATCCATTGCTGCGTACAGGATGTGATCTTCATCTCACTACAAAAAAATACACTTCCGTGATGATACGTGTTTGTCACAATAGGTCGCGTTTTCTGTCATGCATGTACATCCATGACGATTTTATGACAGAATCAAGATAGTCATACATGTGCTGTCATAGAAGTGTTCCATGACATTACCAAAATTATCACCACAGAAGTGTCCACTTCCATGACAATAAATCGCGCGTCACAGAAGTGCTTTCTTCAAGGGTGACTGACATGTGGCATCCACCATAATGGAACGTCGTTAAGCTATCGGGTTGGATTTTGGATCCGATAACCCGTTAACAGCCCTGACCAATGGGAAATTTCCACGTGTAAAATTCTGATTGGCCGAAGGGAACACCTGTCAGCTCGTCAGTGTGCCAGATGTCGCCCGTCCACTGGAGGGGACATGCCTATGATACGTCGACACGTGGTTGGGCCCAACAGAGGCCCATATAAGTTAAAAAGGCCGGCCTAGTCAAAGGCCCATAGTACTTAATCAGGTACTAGTGGCCCAGCCCAATAACGGCCTTCTTAATAGAGGCCCATTTACGGCCCGAAGCTAGATCTGGCCCGTTAATTTTTTACCCAATATTTGGGCCCATTTAAGGCCCGAAGCTAGATATGGCCCGTTAATTGTTTGCCCAATATTTGGGCCCATTTGCGGCCCGAAGCCAGATATGGCCCATTAATTGTTCGCCGGATATTTGGCCCCAACTACAGGCTAGTGACTTTCGGCCTGTTCGAGGCCTGATGTAGACATGGGCCCATTTCAGTCCAGTGTGACTTTCGGCCTGGGAATGGCCCGTGCTGCCCATGGGCCATATATGGTCCGACGGGACATCGGGCTCACTAACGGCCCGTGCTAAAGGTGGCAACAGTTAAGCCCAACGTGACTCGGCCCATTGATGCATGTACTAAGATTTTGGCCTCTTAAAGGCCCATGATATGAGTGGGCCAACTAAGGCCCGAGATATGTTTCGGCCTGGTAACGACCCGTTAGCTAACTGGGCCCAAAAAGGCCCGGACTACATTTCGGCCTGCTGAAGGACCGTCGACAACTAGTGAAAATTTTGGCCCAACATGGATTTTGGTCTGATAAAGGCCCGTGGTTTCATCTCGACTGTAACAGGCCAGTACAATATTCAGCCTGTTAATGGCCCAATGCTACCTGGGCCAAACTAAGCGCTGGGTCGACAAAAGGCCCAACTAAAATATAGGCCGGTGTAAATTTGGGCTTGGCGCAATGTGTGAAGGCCCCAATCATTCGGGCCCAAGAAAGACGCAGGCTGGCCCAATTGTGGCCCGCTAAAAACATGGCCCGTTAGAGTCGAATGTTTCGGCCCGGTCGACTACATCTGATTTTTTCCAGAACTAGTAGGAATTAAGAACAAACCTACTCTATAGAATAAAGAAATTACGGCATAGTAACTAAGAATAAACCTACACTATACAATAAAGGATTTAAGGTATATTACATCCACTGGGCGTCGAAGTTCGCCACCAGTGATCATAAACCGCAAAGAAGAAGCAGATTACAAAAACTGGGCACCATTGTAGCATAACAAAATAATACTGAACTGAGACCACTTCCAAGACAGTTCAAGAAAGGTTAGCCTTGCGGGGGAACTGCTGCGCAAGCTGCTCAGCAAGGCTGTGAGACCGGCCTAGAATGTCGGTCATAGCTTCCAGGTGTAGCTGTTTAGCGATGAGGTTCTCATTGGTGTTCTCCAGAATCTTTCTTAGAGATAGGACTTCAAGTTGAAGTCGAGTTGCAGAATGCCTTTCTGCTAGAACTTGGGACTGAAGAAGTCGAACTGATTCATACAACGAATTCTGTGAGCTTGTCTGACTGTTAGTCTCAAGTAACTTGAACACTGCATCAAGACAAGACTTTGGGGTTGTCTCGCTATCTTCAAGATGTTTTGCCTTCTTTGCTACAATATATGTTGGGTTTGTCTCACATCCTTCAGCAGACTTGTGCATGCCCTCAGGCATATCACCCTGAAACAAAGCAGAGAGATGACAGGTTTTGCACGTGTATAAACAAAGATGATAACTGTGCTGTCAATTCTATCCAATTTCAAATTAGAAAATAAAGAGTAAGTTCAAAATATCAATAGCATAATTTGGCATTGTTCATAATGCGGGGAGCTTCACCACACTACTGGATTACCATGTCAACAAAACAAGCATAGATGAAGGGCAAATAAAATCATTGTATCTATTTTGGATAATGTGCATGGTATGTTGTTCATATCATCAACCACATCAGTAAGATAAAACAGGAGATAACAAGGTGCAAACGTGGGCTGCTTCACCACACACTGGATTATAGATCCACAAAAATAAGAATACATATAGGGAGTATTAAGTAATGTGCATGGTATGAATAAGGAATTTGGTTTTACAAGTAAAACTTAGAACTTACGGTTCTTGCGAACATGCATTTTGGTAGAAACAACAAACTAAACAGCAGTAAACGATAGGGAGTATGAGCAAATTAAACAGCAGTTGAGGATAAAGGCTTTAGAAGGACTGACTTACATTAACAGTTAACACCGGCTTTATAATGCCCTTCTTCATGTCAAGGGAAGGATAACTCAAGAGTTTTAGCACATAATCTTCTTCATAAGCATTGCTTGTACTCTACATTTTGTAGAGAGTAATTATAGATATGATAATACTGGAAGTGATAGAGGATAATGAAGATAAGATGTAGATTGATGCTACATAATCAACTACCAATCCCTGGAAGTACAAGCGTTACAGGACAAAATGTACTGACAAGAGCAATGGGCTACACTTCTGCACTGGCATTGTTTGTGTATTCTACTTGTTCGTAAGATTAAATATAGATCTGATCTTTTTTAGTAAATGGTGGGCGAGGGAGATAAGATGCAGAATGCTACAAAATGAACCAATCCCTCTTCCCATAATACAAGAGTGTTTTGAACACTGGTGTACTATACAAAACGTTCTTATATTATGGGATGGACGGAGTAGCTATTAATGTAAGTACAGTGATAGACCACGTTCAGTCCTTACAAGAGGACTGCAGAGCTAAACCTCTTCAAAAGCATTGGGTTGATTCCAAATTTATGTAAGAGTCCATACGGATCTTATAATGTCCACCAAATGGATGATTACGAGGCTAACATGTGCAGTGATGCTACATAATCAAATAGCTATGAAAGTAAGTATGGTCATACAGGGCGAGAGGTACTCACAAGAGCAATGCAGTGTGCAGTATAGTTGCGAGATTCTGTGGTCCCTTGAGAACGAATGTTCTTCTGCTAACAGTTTTCGTACAAGTGAGACATTAAGGCAAATGCAGAAATGTAGTTCAAATTGTGATGTGATATCATAGACAGTACCTTACGCTGCAGCCGAGACCAATGTGTAACAAGATTATTCCAGTCACCGTCGGATAAATGTAGCACCGGAGATTTTACAGAAATTTTGTTCAGAGGCTTGCCATCGAAGTGCGCTTGCCTCAGGTAGGATCGATACTTCATCAACGAGTGCTTGAAAAGTGCAACCAACCCTTTCTCATCATCACAATCCAATTTGCTCCTCGCCTATTTAAAAAAATGAAATCTTGTGTCTTTTGTCAGCAGAAACATATGCAGTAATGACCATGAATAACATTAGTACATTACTTACATGTAAGTTGCGGAGGAAGACTGGAAATTGTTCTGTGTCTGCAGTATAATCTTTCCATGAAGGAAAGATGCGCACAAAGTTCCTGACAACAACATAAGCTCCATCTTCTAAACTAGGAAGAAATGGAATAGGGGTCCTATTTGCTGCAATTGGGGCTCTCTCTGGTTCGAAAAGGGATTTGTCAACTGGATTTGGTGTACTCTTTGTTGGAATGGGGGTTTTGCGCCGTACAGCTGGTGCTATGTCAACTAGCATAATCATACTGTTTGTTGCAGTTGGGGTCTGCTGAGTTGGGGCATCAGAAATGACCAGTGTAGTAGGGCTAGAGTCTGCTAGAGTTGGGGTGTTTTGTGGGTCAGGTGATATTGCAACTACACCTAATGGGCTATTTGATTTATCAGGTGCCACTACCTTTTCCAAATACTTTGCTTGTGCTCCTCCACGATCAGCAATCGCCCTCTTCCTTTTGAACGTCTGATACACAAGAACAGCATTTGAATGGATAAATATGGTATGATGACAGATGGAATATGTACTAAAAATGGATAGGCAGGGCGTATTCACATACACGATGTGTAAACTAAGCTAATGGTAGTTCAACAAAGTAGAAGCAATGCAAAGCATCAGTTGCAAGATATGTGCGAGCAATGTAACCTTGGAAAGTTAGAGCAAGTACCTTGATGGGTGAATAAGATAGGGCATCTTCCTCTGACTCCTCCACTAGGGAGCTACATTGACTTAGGTCTCCCTCTAGCTCAAAATCACTATTAGGATCATATTTTGAGCATGAATCTATAGGTGGAGAGTGTTTGCATTGCATTGCATCCAGACTTGATTTCAGTCCCTTAATGCCAAGTTTGACAGCCATGGCATTGTTCTGCTTTATTCTTTTCATGCGTGCAAGCTCATAATCATTATGATGTTGTTCAGAATCTGAGATTCATGAAAACATAAAAAGTAGTCAGATTATCTATGGAATGCATTGCGGATTCAACTCGGAGAGTGTCTCCCTATAAACCCCTGCATATGCAAAGTTCACCTCCCCAACCGTGCTGACCGGACCACACACAAAAATACAAACCCCTTATGTCTATATAACAGGCAGGCACACATTTCAAAACTGAAGTAGGAACATTAGAATCATATGAAATTCGTATTTGAACAAATAAACTAAGCAATTATGAGTGGCATAATGTTTAGCTTCAAGGGTGGAGTGTTGGTAGTGCGACACAAAGCAAGTAGGCAGATTGTATTCCATGTAAAAGATCGAAACCTATGTAAAAGCTGGAAATGACACTTCCTTTCTATACAATGCAGTGTTCGTTGCCCACACATGATGGAAGAGATCACATAGAGAAATACTATTCACTCATGTCTACGGTTCCAGTATTTAGAAACAGGGTGGTCCACCCTAAAAGAATATTGACAACAAATATGACAAGGCAAGCATAGATGTAGTGAATCAATCATTTACTTGTGAGCTTACTAGGACAAGTATGCAGAATTGTAACTGCAGTAAGAGACCTTCCAAAATCTGAATGAAGAAGTTTGTCTAGCCCTTATTGTTTGCAACTAATCAACATGAATAATTGGATATTATATCGAATGAGTAAGAAAGACAAGTAAAATTATCAACAAACCTGGCTTGCAGTAGTAATTTGGGTCAATGTCACTACGACCAACAATCCAAAATGACTAGTGTCTGTTTCGAGGCCGGAATTTTGAAAACCCTGTGAACTTTAGAGGTACTAAAGATTACCGAAATACATCTGAAACATTACGTGTAGGTAGCACTGAGCACACAACAAACCCTAATGATAGTCCTGCCTAATGAGTAATGAATCAATTAGAAAATGGGTGACGAGGAGTGGTTGCTGAGTGTTGAGGACGTATCTCAGGATAAATCGGGTTGGCTTGGTGGGTGCTGCATGCCTGAGCCCTGAACAGACTGGGAAGGTAGGCACGACGGCGCACCCGGGCAGCGGTGACGCTGTTGGGCGAGCGGCTCTCTGGCCTCCTGTTAGTCCGGCATCTCCTCCTAGAGTCATGCCATCCGGGGACGGCAAGTCGCCGGCGAGGCAGGCGGCTGGGGGCGAGTAGAGATCGGAAGCGCGCAGCAAAACAGAGGGGAATCAGGGCCTGGGATGACCCAAAATCCCAGGGTGGGCCGGCCCACTGTGGGCACCCTGTAGAGATAAACACCCGAGCGGCGAACATGCATTTTCGAAACTAATTTAGGAACATTTAGCTGACCAATTAAACAACTCTGTTTTAATAATATCAGATTCGTATTTGAACAACTAAGCTTGTTTAGCTTGATGGGTGGAGCAGTGTTATTATGACACAAAGCACGTATTCTGATCGTATAGTGATCATAAAAGGAGGAAACTCTAAGCATATTTTTTTTAGCAAAAGAGAGTTTCCCCTTCGATTTCTATTAAAGAAACCACCACGGAACCAACATGATCAATTAAACCCTAAGCATGATCAATTAAACAGTATTATGGCTATGCCATGGCAGATTTGAAGCTGCAAACCAGAGAAATTATATTTAGCATCCATTGTTTTCTTCGAACTAAGAACTAAATTCTAAGAGCTGAAAAGAAAGTATAGTAACCAAGTTAAGATCTATTTTCTGGTTGAGATCAAAAAGTTGAGGAGATATGAAGTACCACCTCTCTTGCGGCGCCGTGTAGGCATCGGGGGTGCGATGGTTGTCGGCGGCGTTGAAGCAGATCTGCGACGGTAGACGGGTGCATTGATACGTCCATTTTGCATCATGCTTTTATATCAATATTTATTGCATTATGGGCTGTTATTACACATTATATCTCAATACTTATGGCTATTCTCTCTTATTTTACAAGGTTTACCATGAAGAGGGGGAATGCCGGCAGCTGGAATTCTGGCTAGAAAAGGAGCAAACATTGGAAACCTATTCTGCACAGCCCCAAAAGTCCTGAAACTCCACGAAACAACCTTTTGGAATTAATAAGAATTTCTGAGCGAAAGAAATACACCAGGGGGCTCACACCCTGTCCAGGAGACAGGGGCGCCACCCCCCCCCCCTACAGGGCGCGCCCCCTATCTCCTGGGCCCCCTGGTGGGCCTCTGGTGTCCATCTTCTGCTATATCATCGCTTTTACCCTGGAAAAAATTGTGGGCAAGCTTACGGGATGAAACTCTGCCGCCACGAGGCGGAACCTTAGCAGAACCAATCGAGGGCTCTGGCGGAGCTGTTCTGCCAGGGACACTTCCCTCCGGAAGGGGGAAATCATCACCAACGTCATCGGCAACAATCCTCTCATCGGGAGGGGGTCAATCTCCATCAACATCTTCACCAGCACCATCTCCTCTCAAAACCCTAGTTCATCTCTTGTATCCAATCTTGTATCAAAACCACAAATTGGTACCTGTTGGTTGCTAGTAGTGTTGATTACTCCTTGTAGTTGATGCTAATTAGTTTACTTGGTGGAAGATCATATGTTCAGATCCTTTATGCATATTATTACTCCTCTGATTATGAACATGAATATGCTTTGTGAGTAGTTATGTTTGTTCCTGAGGACATGGGTGAAGTCTTGCTATTAGTAGTCATGTGAATTTGGTATTCGTTCGATATTTTGATGAGATGTATGTTGTCTTTTCCTCTAGTGGTGTTATGTGAACGTCGACTACATGAAACTTCACCATTATTTAGGCCTAGAGGAAGGCATGGGGAAGTAATAAGTAAATGATGGGTTGCTAGAGTGACAGAAGCTTAAACCCTAGTTTATGTGTTGCTTCGTTAGGGGCTGATATGGATCCATATGTTTAATGCTGTGGATAGGTTTACCTTAATACTTCTTTTGTAGTTGCGGACGCTTGCAATAGGGGTTAATCATAAGTGGGATGCTTGTCCAAGTAAGGGCAGTACCCAAGTACCGGTCCACCCACATATCAAATTATCAAAGTACCGAACAAGAATCATATGAACGTGATGAAAACCAGCTTGACGATAATTCCCATGTCCTCGGGAGCTCATTTCTCATTATTAGAAATTGTCCAGGCTTATCCTTTGCTACATAAAGGATTGGGCCACCTTGTTGCACCTTATTTACTTTATTTACTTATTGCTCGTTACTATTTATCTTATCACAAAACTATCTATCACCTACGATTTCAATGCTTGCAGAGAAAACCTTAGTGAAAACCGCTTATCATTTCCTTCTGCTCCTCGTTGGGTTCGACACTCTTACTTATCGAAAGGACTATGATTGATCCCCTACACTTGTCGGTCATCAAGACTCTTTTTTGGCTCCGTTGTCGGGGAGTGTAGCACTTTTGGTGAGTGTAACTTGGTAAGGAAACATTTATATAGTGTGCTGAAATTTTCTGTTACTTATCACTATGGAAACTAATCCTTTGAGGGGCTTGTTTGGGGTATCTTCACCCCAACCAGAAGAGCAAAGAGTTGCTCCTCAACCTACTGAACTTTATGAAAATATTTACTTTGAGATTCCTTTGGGTATGATAGAGAAACTGCTAGCTAGTCCATTTGCAGGAGATGGAACATTGCATCCTGATTTACACCTTATCTTTGTGGATGAAGTTTGTGGATTATTTAAGCTTGCAGGCATTCCCGATGATGTTGTAAAAAGGAAGGTCTTCCCTTTATCTTTGAAGGGAGATGCAATGACATGGTATAGGCTATGTGATGATACGAGATCTTGGAATTATAAGCGACTGAAGTTGGAATTTCACCAGAAGTTTTATCCTATGCATCTTCTTCATCGTGATCGTAATTACATATATAATTTCTGGCCTCGCGAAGGAGAAAGCATCACTCAAGCTTGGGGGAGGCTTAAGTCAATGTTATATTCATGCCCCAATCATGAGCTCTCTCGGGAAATGATTATTCAGAACTTTTATGCTCGGCTTTCTCTTGATAATCGCAACCTGCTCGATACTTCCTGTGCTGGTTCTTATATGATGAATACTATTGATTGCAAATGGGACTTATTGGAAAGAATTAAATGCAACTCTGAAGATTGGGGTTCCGACGAAGGTAAGGAGTCAGGTATGACACCTAAGTTCGATTGTGTTAAATATTTTATGGATACCGATGCTTTTCGCGAATTTAGCGCTAAATATGGACTTGACTCTGAGATAGTAGCTACTTTCTGTGAATCTTTTGCTACTCACGTTGACCTCCCTAAAGAGAAGTGGTTTAAATATAATTCTCCTGTTGAAGTGAAAGTAGTTGCACCTATTACAGTCGAAGAAAAGACTATTACCTATAGTGATCCTATTGTTCCTACTGCTTATGTTGAAAAACCTACTTTTCCTGTTAGGAATAAGGATCATGCTAAAGCTTTGACTATTGTTCGTAAGAATAATACTAGGACTTATACACCTCCTGAGCAAATTAATGTTGAACCTAGTATTGCTATGGTTAAAGATCTCTTGGATGAGGATTTAGATGGCCATGTTATTTCTTTCGATGGTGAGACTGCTAATATTGCTAGGCCAGATACTAGGACACCTAGACCTGTCATAGGCATGCCTGTTATTTCTGTTAAAATAGGAGATCATTGTTATCATGGCTTATGTGATATGGGTGCTAGTGCTAGTGCAATACCTTATTCTTTATATCAAGAAATTATGCATGACATTGCACCCATTGAATTAGAAGACATTGATGTTACTATTAAGCTTGCTAATAGGGATACCATTAAACCCTTTGGAATTGTTAGAGATGTTGAAGTTTTGTGTGGGAAGGTTAAATACCCTGTTGATTTCCTTGTTCTTGGTTCCCCACAAGATGATTTTTGTCCCATTATTTTTGGTAGACCCTTCTTGAATACAGTCAGTGCTAAGATTAATTGTTCAAAGAATATTGTCACTGTTGGCATAGATGGTATGTCTCATGAGTTTAATTTCGCTAAGTTTAGTAGACAACCTCGTGAAAGGGAACCACCTAGTAAGGATGAAATTATTGGTCTTGCTTCCATTATTGTTCATCCAACTGATTCATTAGAACAATACTTGCTAGACCATGAAAACGATATGTTTATGAAGGAAAGATAGGAAATAGATGAAGTGTTCCTTAAACAGGAACCTATGCTGAAACACAACCTTCCCGTTGAAATTCTTGGGGATCCCCCTCCACCCAAGGTGATCCCGTGTTTGAACTCAAACCTTTACCTGATAATCTTAAGTATGCTTATCTTGATGAAAAAGAAATATATCATGTTATTATTAATGCTAACCTTTCAGAGAAAGAAGAAGAAAGATTCTTGAAAACTCTAAAGAAGCACCGAGCAGCTATTGGATATACTCTGGATGATCTTAAGGGCGTCAGTCCCACGTTCTGTCAACACAAAATTACATTGGACGATGATGCCAAACTAGTTAGAGATCCTCAAAGACGATTAAATCCCAAGATGAAGGAAGTGGTAAGAAAGGAGATACTAAAGCTCCTTGAGGCAGGTATTATTTATCCCGTTGCTGATAGTGAATGGGTAAGCCCTGTCCATTGTGTTCCTAAAAAGGGATATAGCGACCAGACCTCAAACAGTCTGATCTTTGTGCATCAGTGTCATCCCTGGATCAGTAATGCTGACACGCACAATACTCGAAGGATTTATAACAGAGTAGCAATCACACACTTATTACATCGAATGTCTCCAAAGAGAACTTATTACAATAAATATGGCTTAAGGCCATCTAAGTAACGATAATAGCGGAAGGCTTGGAAGATAAAGTGAGTCCATCAACTCCAACGACATCACTGAGTATATAACCACGATCCTAAGGCATCTTACTCGTCGTCTGAAAAGTCTGCAACATTAACGTTGCAGCCCGAAAATGGGTTAGCACATGGAATATGCTGGCAATGTAACACATAGAGAGTAATGAAAGAATAATGCTATACTACATGCATACATGGCTGGTGGAAAGCTCTATGGTTACAGTTTTTGCATAAAGCCAATTTTTCCCTACTACAAAGGAAATAAATTTATTTAACTATCATGGTGGTGGTTAAACATTGAGAACGGTTGACAGCATTCTCAATCCCAATTAAGTAACATCATCATTAAACAAACCCAACAATATTAATTAAAGTAACATGATGAGATTCACATGATAATCCAAGTACTAGATACTCAAAACATCCATAACCGGGGACACGGCTAATCATGATTAGTTTATACACTCTATAGAGGTTTGCGCACTTTTCCCCACACGACTCGATCTCCTCCACTGGTTTTCTCGCACTCCATGGTGTTTGAGAAATGGATGAACAAGACACAGTCTTTCAGAAGCGCTAGCACCTTACGATGGGTAGACCTGTACAACTACTTTCCCCTACATCTGCTAGTCTACCACTGTAAGAGTTTGCACGACTTAATCAACTATGCTAGAGCCCATAATAGCATGTGGCTGCACACGGAAGTTTCTAGCATGAATAATCTTATGATCCCTTTGAGCCTGGGTGGCGGTCCAAAAACAAACAGGCAATCCTGGAATACCCAGGTACCTCAATCCACCCAGATGTGTATTAAAGTTGCCACCTTAAATAAACCATTAATTAACAATCTCACATCTGTCATGGATACACTCACCCAATCCACGTCTACTAGCATAGCATGGCATAATAAGCAAACGTAGAAGTAACTCCCAAGGGTTTGATAATAAAACAGGTGATAGGTACTACCTCATCTACATCCCAAAACTCACATATTAATCAGATCCTAATCATGCAATTGTGTGAGGATTGATCTAATGCATAACAACTGGGTTCGAAAAGGGATATGATCAAAGTGTTACTTGCCTTGCTGATGATCCATGAAACCTAGGGATTCGAAGTAGCAAGCGGCGCAATCCGGGTACTCTATCGCAAACAAACAAAGAAGCATACAATAAGTACTCATCTAATGCACAGGTAAAACTCAAATAAGAGATCTCACGAGAAAGTTCAACTTAAGAACTCCGGTTTGCAAAAAGAATCAAATCAAACGAAACAACGAAAGTCAAACGGCGAAATAAACAAGCTTCGTTTGCTAATCTGGACATAAGTCAAATTTTACAGAAGTAAAAACTTGTTTGAGTAGATTATTTGTAAAGAGGGTATCGAGACGAAACTCTAGGCGCTTGAATCGCCTGATTCCGATAAACGAGCAAAAAAGTTATACTAAAACGAAAATCAGATCAGAAATCGCAATCAGAAAAATCGCGGAATAAATCCAAGAGAAAAAAAGGATGAATAGATTAACGAACGAATGTTCGTTATCTGGATCTAAACGATAAACGCGTTCATTAAAACGAACGAACGAGCGAACACTCGCTAATTAACCTAAACCAGAAAAAAACTGATCTAATAAAAAAAGGATCTAAAAAAACGACGAAAAACCGAACGGTTTTTCTAAAAAAAATGGCGGCGGCGGGGTCAACCTCGGCGGCGGCCGCGGTCGGCGGCGGCTCCGGCGACGGCGGCGCGGGGCGGCGGCAGCGGCACGCCGTGGCGGCTAGGGTTAGGGTTTGGGGGCGCGGGCGCGGGTGGGCTGGGGTGGCGCCCCGGGGCACGCTATTTAAAGAACCCCGGCCAGGCAGAGTCCTCGCCGGTTACGGCACAAGGTCATTTCGGACTTTTTTTAAAAATAATTTTCGCGCAGAAAATGAAACAAAAGAAATACTAAACGGACTCCAAAAATCCCGAAATAAATTTTCCCCAACTTCTAAAATCAAGGCGGACAAGATGAACATTTATTTGGGGCCTAAATGATATTTTGAAAAACATGCATTTTTCCTAAATTCAAATAAAATAGCAATAAAATCCAAAATAAAATCTTATTTGATTTTTTTATTACATCCTCAATATTTCTTTATTTTGGGAAAGTCATTTTATTCCCTCTCTCATATTTTTGTAATTGAAATAATTGAAGATAAAATAAATAAAATCAAATGATCCTATTTCAAAAATTTGAGAAAACTCAAATATGAAATTTATGAAATCTCCAACTCTCTCCGTGGGTCCTTGAGTTGCGTAGAATTTCTAGGATCGAGCCAAAAATGCAATAAATATGATATGCAATGATGATCTATTGTATAACATTCCAAATTGAAAATTTGGGATGTTACAAACATACCCCCCTTAAGATGAATCTCGCCCTCGAGATTCGGGTTGGCTAGAAAATAGGTGAGGGTGGTCTTTTTGCAGATCTTCCTCTCTCTCCCAGTTGGCTTCATCCTCGGTGTGGTGGCTCCACTGAACTTTGCAAAACTTGATAACCTTGCTGCGGGTGACTCAGCTGGCATACTCAAGAATCTTAACTGGTTTTTCCTCATAGGTCAAATTACTGTCCAACTGAATCGCCTCTAGCGGCACTGTATCTCTCAGCGGTATATCAGCCATCTCTGTGTGGCACTTCTTCAACTGAGAAACATGGAACACGTCATGAACTCCAAACGATCCCTCGGGCAATTCCAACTTGTAGGCAACTTCTCCCATACGCTCCAAAACTTTGTATGGTCCCACAAAACGTGGCGCTAGCTTTCCCTTAACTCCAAAGCGCTTAATCCCTCAAAGTGGAGATACACGAAGATAGACTCTATCTCCGACTTTGTAAACTATCTCCTTGCATTTTGAATCTGCATAGCTTTTCTGCCTGGACTGGGCTACCTTGAGCCTGTCGCGAATCAACTTCACTTTCCGTTCAGACTCCTTAATCAAATCCGGTCCAAACAACTGACGGTCTCCAACTTCATCCCACGACAACGGGGTCCTGCACCTCCTTCCGTATAAGGCTTCGAAAGTGGCCATCTTCAAACTGGATTGATAACTATTGTTGTAAGAGAACTCTGCATATGGCAAATTGCCGTCCCAACTAGATCCGTAATCTAGCTCTCAGGATATCCTCCAAAATCTGATTGACTCTCTCAGTCTGTCCATCTGTCTGCGGATGAAAAGTTGTACTGAACTCTAATCTGGTACCCAAAGTTTTGTGCAACTGATTCCGGAACTTTGAGGTAAACTGGGTTCCTCTATCTGATACAATGCTCCTCGGAACTCCATGCAGACATACGATCCTGGTCATATATATCTTGGCCAACTTAGCACTGGTGTAAGTGGTCTTCACTGGGATGAAATGTGCTACCTTCGTCAAACGATCGACTACAACCCAAATCGAGTCATAGCCTGAACGAGTCCTGGGCAATCCCGTGATAAAATCCATGCCTAGTTTATCCCACTTCCATTCGGGTATCGGCAATGGTTGTAACAATCCTGCTGGCTTTTGATGCTCTGCTTTTACTCTCTGACATACATCACAAACTGCTACATACTCAATAGTATCCTTCTTCATTCCGGTCCACCAGAAAGTGTCCTTCAAATCCAAATACATCTTGGTATTTCCTGGGTGAATCGAATACGGTGAATCATGAGCCTCCTATAGAATCAACTTCCTGATCTCCGGGTCATTAGGCACATAAACACGGTCTTCAAACCATAATGTCGTGCTCATCCTCATGAAAACCTTTAGCTTTTCCTTTGCTCATTTTCTCCTTTATCTCAGCAATTTCCTTGTCGGTCTTCTGGGCTTCTATGATCTTATCCATCAAAGTCGACTGAATCTCCAATGCTGCTACATAGCCTCTCGGAACTATCTCTAAACATAGCTCACGAAGGTCCTCGCCTAGCTCCTTTGGTAACTCTCCGGTCATGAGTGTGTTGACATGGCTCTTACAGCTCAACGCGTCGGCTACTACGTTAGCCTTTCCTGGGTGATAATGCAATCTCATATCATAATCCTTGATGAGCTCCAACCATCTCCTCTGCCTGAGATTCAACTCCTTCTGCATGAAAATGCACTTCAAACTCTTGTGATCCGTGTACACCTCACGATGGTTTCCGATAAGAAAATGTCTCCATGTCTTCAATGCATGCACTACGGCTGCTAACTCCAAATCATGCGTGGCATAATTCAACTCATGAGGTTTAAGCTGTCGTGAAGCATACTAAACAACTCTCCCCTCCTGCATAAGCACTGCTCCAAATCCTCGACGTGAAGCGTCGCAATACACCTCGTAATCCTTGCTTTGATCTGGCAGAATCAACACTGGCGAGGTAACCAAACGTTTCTTCAATTCTTGGAAACTGGCCTCACATTCCTCAGTCCAAAAGAACTTGGTATCCTTCTTCAATAATCCTGTCATGGGCTTTGCAATCTTTGAGAAATTCTCAATGAATCTCCGGTAGTATCCTGCCATTCCAAGGAAACTCCGGATCTCTCCTACTGTTGTTGGTGCTACCCAATTTGTCACGGTGACAACCTTGGTGGGGTCTACTGCTATACCTTCTCCGGATATAACATGTCCGAGGAATCCAACTTCCTTCAAGCAAAATTCACACTTGCTGAACTTGGTGTATAACCCGTGTTCTCGGAGCTTCTCCAATACCAAACGCAAATGCTCCTTATGCTATTCTTCGTTCTTTGAGTAGACCAAAATATCATCAATGAACACCACGACGAACTTATCCAAGAACTCCATAAACACCTTGTTCATCATGTTCATGAAATAGGCAGGTGCGTTAGTCAGAACAAATGACATAACAGTATACTCATATAGCCCGTACCTGGTGGTAAAAGTTGTCTTAGGTATATCCCGCTCTCGAATCTTGAACTGATGGCATCCTGATCGCAAATCAATCTTGGAAAATACCTTTGCTCCTTGCAATCGATCAAATAGATCATTGATCATCGGTAGTGGGAACTTGTTCTTGATTGTTACTGCATTCAATCCTCGATAGTCAACAACCATCCTCAATGATCCATCCTTCTTCTCCACTAGAAGTACTGGTGATCCCCAAGGCGAAGAACTTGGGCGAATATAATCTTTATCCAGTAACTCTTTAATCTGCTCCTTAATTTCCTCAAAATCCTTAGCGGGCATCCCATACGGTCTCTTAGATATTGGTCCTATGCCTGGCAAAAGCTCAATCAAAAACTCGATGTCTCTATCCGGTGGCATGCCTGGCAACTCTTCTGGAAATACATCAGGAAAATCCTTCACTACTGGTACTTCCTCCTGCACAACTCCTGATAAGGAATTTACGTGCATCCCCTTCGGCTCATGTCTTGATACATACTTTATCCTTCTCCCTTCTGGGGTAGTAAGAAAAATCGACTTGCTGGCGCAATCAATGTTTCCTCCATACATCGATAGCCAATCCATACCTAGAATCACATCCAAACCTTGAGATTCCAAAATGATTAAATTTGAGGGGAAGACATGCTTGCCTATACTCAATGGCACTTGAAAACATCCTCGACTGGCCATATACTCCGCTCCTGGTGAGGTTACTAGCATGGGTGTTCCTAGAACCTTGGTGGGTAGTTTATACTTATCCACAAATCCCCTTGATATGTATGAATGCGATGCACCAGTATCAAAAAGAACGAGTGCAATAAATGACTTAACCAAAAACTTACCTATTACTGCATATGGTTGGGCTTCAATCTCCTCCACATTTACGTGGTTCACCTGTCCCCGGTTGAAAGGGTTCGGCTTCTTCCCAGAGCTTCCATTGCCATTTCCATTCTGGCCTTCAGGACATTCATTGGCGTAATGTCCAGTCTTCTGGCACTTAAAGCAAGTGACTTGACTCAAATCTCTCTTGGCTGGTGCTGAGGGATTGTTACAATTCTGGCCATTGCTTCCTCCATTCCCGTTACCATTCTTAGAACCATTATGGTTGTGTGAGCTACCACCTCCATGGGTATGTTGGAACTGTCCTCCCGATTTCGGGGTAAAACGTGGCTTCTGCTGAGCTCCAGAATTGTACTTCCCTTGTCCATACTTCCTCTTGCGGTTCTTGATTTGCTGTTGCTTCCCTTCAATCATGAGAGCTCTATCTACCAACTCCTGGTAGTTATTGAAACTTGCTACCATCAACTACATACTCAGCTCATCATTCAGTACTTCCAGAAACTTCTCTTGCTTAGCTGCATTCGTAGCAACGTCATCTGGGGCATAACGTGCTAGCTTACTAAGGTCATCCACATACTGGCCAACTGTACGTCCTCCCTCGCGTAAGTTGCGAAACTCATGCTTCTTCATGGCCATAGCTCCTGCTGAAACATGAGTGGTACGGAAAGCCTGCTAAAATTGATCCCATGTGATAGTGTCTACTGGATAGGTGGCTGTGAAATTCTCCCACCATGATGCTGCAGGTCCTTCAAGCTGATGTGCGGCAAATCGCACCTTCTCCGCATCTGTGCACCCTGAAGTGGTCAATTCCCTGGCTGCCTTGCAAAGCCAATCATCTAAAACAATTGGCTCAATGCTACTGGAGAACACCGGCGGTTTCAGCCTAAGAAAACGGGTTAAGTGGTCAACAGGTGGTGGTGGTGGAGGGTTGTTTTTGTTGTTCCCCTGATTCTGATTCTGGACTAACAACTGCATCAAGGCATTCTGCTGCTGGATCAACTGAGTGAGCTCCGGTGGGAAAGCAAATCCATTGTCACGTCTCAGAGGCATCTGAGGGTTTAGAAAAGATGAGAATACAAAATAGAATAAGGTCTAGAGGGAAAACACTACCCATATGCACATGAGACAAATTGCACTCAAAACACTTCATTCAATCAAGCAAGGGCATACAACGGTCTATCTATCGTTACAAAAGTGCTCGGACTATACTAGATACATGGGGAAATACTACTACTGTTATGGTGGTCTACTAGAAAAACTTCTCCGATGAAGACTCCATGATATCTGCTCCAGCTTCGTCAACATAGTCATCATCGCTATCATCTGGGTCCGAGTCGGTGTCGTCGATGATGATGTAGTTCTCTGGACAAGTGCAATCTTCATCTTCTCCAGTTGTGGGAAATCCCATCAACACTCTTAGCTTCTTCTTCAGATCATCATTCTTCTCTACTAGCGTTACTATTTCCTCCTCATATCCATCGCGTGTAGACTTGAGTTCTTCCTCCAGTTCTGTGATCTTGGTCATGGCCTTCTTCAGATCCATCATGCCTGCGCACATTGGTTCTCCTAGCGTCGAATGTGCTGGTTTAATTCCTGGATGAAAGCTGCAATTGATTTTTCCTTCCTGGTGCTGATCATCTGCCGTTGCTCATCTCGGCACCCACAAATCTGGTAGATTGTATCCTTAAGCTCCCTGTGGTAAACTTCTCCAATACGTCCCATGGTGATGTGGGCTGCCATGCTCTTTCCTAGACTCCAGGTTGGTGCATCAAAGGAAAACTCTATGGGCTCAGTGACGGGAATGAACGTTCTTCCTGGAACTTGTACTTGAATCATTGAGCGCTCTTCTTCAGGTAAAGTGGCGTTGTAGGTCCCGGTGAAGCTTGGTACTCCGATGACCAGGTATCTAGTGACTTCCTTCAGGTGTCATCCAAAGGGTGTATCTTCATAAGGTTGCATGAACTTGTTCCTTGCATCCGCCATACTAAAAGAGAGTAGAAAAGATGAGGAGTCAGAAATGAGAAGAGAGAGTAGTGATCTAGGGCTTTAGCTTAGTGGTCGTGTCCTATAGTCAGCGTGTGCTCTGATACCATCTTGTAGCGACCAGATCTCAAAGAGTCTGATCTCTGTGCATCAGTGTCATCCCTGGATCAGTAATGCTAACACGCACAATACTCGAAGGATTTATAATAGAGTAGCAATCACACACTTATTACATCGAATGTCTCCAAAGAGAACTTATTACAATAAATATGGCTTAAGGCCATCTAAGTAATGATAACAGCGGAAGGCTTGGAAGATAAAGTGAGTCCATCAACTCCAACGGCATCACTGAGTATAGAACCACGATCCTAAGGCATCTTACTCGTCGTCGGAAAAGTCTGCAACATTAACGTTGCAGCCCAAAAACGGGTCAGCACATGGAATATGTTGGCAATGTAACACATAGAGAGTAATGAAAGAATAATGCTATACTACATGCATATATGGCTGGTGGAAAGCTCTATGGTTACAGTTTTTGCATAAAGCCAATTTTTCCCTACTACAAAGGAAATAAATTTATTTAACTATCATGGTGGTTGTTAAACATTGAGAATGGTTGACAGCATTCTCAATCCCAATTAAGTAACATCATCATTAAACAAACCCAACAATATTAATTAAAGTAACATGATGAGATTCACATGATAATCCAAGTACTAGATACTCAAAACATCCATAACCGGGGACACGGCTAATCATGATTAGTTTATACACTCTGCAGAGGTTTGCGCACTTTTCCCCACATGACTCGATCTCCTCCATTGGTTTTCTCGCACTACATGGTGTTTGAGAAATGGATGAATGAGACACAGTCTTTCAGAAGTGCTAGCACCTTATGATGGGTAGACCTGTACACCTACTTTCCCCTACATCTACTAGTCTACCACTGTAAGAGTTCACACGACTTAATCAACCACGCTAGAGCCCATAATAGCATGTGGCTGCACACGGAAGTTTCTAGCATGGATAATCTTATGATCCCTTTGAACCTGGGTGGTGGTCCAAAAACAAACAGGCAATCCTTGAATACCCAGGTACCTCAATCCACCCAGATGTGTATTAAAGTTGCCACCTTAAATAAACCATTAATTAACAATCTCACATATGTCATGGATACACTCACCCAATCCATGTCTACTAGCATAGCATGGCATAATAAGCAAACGTAGAAGTAACTCCCAAGGGTTTGATAATAAAACAGGTGATAGGTACTACCTCATCTACATCCCAAAACCCACATATTAATCAGATCCTAATCAAGCAATTGTGTGAGGATTGATCTAATGCATAAAAATTGGGTTCGAAAAGGGATATGATCAAAGTGTTACTTGCCTTGCTGATGATCCGTGAAACCTAGGGATTCGAAGTAGCAAGCGGCGCAATCCGGGTACTCTATCACAAACAAACAAAGAGGCATACAATAAGTACTCATCTAATGCACAGGTAAAACTCAAATAAGAGATCTCACGAGAAAGTTCGACTTAATAACACCGGTTTTCAAAAAGAATCAAATCGAACGAAACAACGAAAGTCAAACAGCGAAACAAACAAGCTTCATTTACTAATTTGGACCTAAGTCAAATTTTACAGAAGTAGAAACTTGTTTGACTAGATTATTCGGAAAGAGGGTTTCGAGACGAAACTCTAAGCGCTTGAATCGCCTGATTCCGATAAATGAGCGAAAAATTTATACTAAAACGAAAATCGGATTAGAAATCGCGATCAGAAAAATCACGTAAATCCGAGAGAAAAAAAACGACGAACAAATTAATGAATGAACGTTCGTTATCTGGATCTAAACGATGAACGCGTTCGTTAAAACGAACGAACGAACGAACGCTTGCTAAGTAACCTAAGCCAAAATAACGATCTAATAAAAAAACGGATCTAAAAAACTGACGAAAAACCGAATGGTTTTTCTAAAAAAACGGCGGCGACGGGGTCAACCTCGGCGGTCGGCGGCGGCTCCGGCGACGGCGGCTCCGGCGACGGCGGCACGGGGCGGCGGTGGCGGCTAGGGTTAGGGTTTGGGGGCGCGGGCGCTGGTGGGCTGGGGCGCCGGCCCAAGGTGCACTATTTATAGAACCCCGGCCAGGCGGAGTCCTGGCCGGTTATGACCCAAGGTTGGTTCGGACTTTTCTAAAAAAATCGCGCAGATAATCAAACAAAAGAAATACTAAACGGACTCCAAAAATCCCGAAATAAATTTTCCCCAACTTCTAAAATCAAGCCGGACAAGATGAACATTTATTTGGGGTCTAAATGCAATTTCGAAAAACGCGCATTTTTCTTAAATTGAAATAAAAAAGCAATAAAATCCAAAATAAAATCTTATTTGATTTTTTATTAAATCCTCAATATTTCTTTATTTTGGGAAAGTAATTTAATTCCCTCTCTCATATTTTTGTAATTGAAATAATTGAAGATAACATAAATAAAATAAAATGATCCTATTTCAAAATTTTGAGAAAACTCAAATATGAAATTTACGAAATCCCCAACTCTCTCTGTGCGTCCTTGAGTTGTGTAGAATTTCTATGATCGAGCCAAAAATGCAACAAATATGATATGCAATGATGATCTATTGTATAACATTGCAAATTGAAATTTTGGGATGTTACAAGGGAGGTATTACCGTTGTCCCTAATGATAAAGATGAATTGATCCCGCAAAGAATTATTACATGTTATAGGATGGTAATTGATTTCTGTAAGTTAAATAAAGCTACTAAGAAAGATCATTACCCTTTACCTTGTATTGATCAAATGCTAGAAAGACTATCCAAGCACACACATTTCTGCTTTCTAGATGGTTATTCTGGTTTCTCTCAGATTCCTGTGTCAGCGAAGGATCAATCTAAAACTACTTTTACTTGCCCTTTTGGTACTTTTGCTTATAGACGCATGCCTTTTGGTTTATCTAATGCACCTACTACCTTTCAAAGATGCATGATGGCTATATTCTCTGATTTTTGTGAAAAGATTTGTGAGGTATTCATGGATGATTTCTCCATCTATGGATCCTCTTTTGATGATTGTTTGAGCAACCTTGATCGAATTTTGCAGAGATGCGAAGACACTAGTCTCGTCCTGAATTGGGAAAAGTGTCACCTTATGGTTAATGAAGGCATTGTCTTGGGGCACAAGATCTCCGAGAGAGGTATTGAAGTTGATAAAGCCAAAGTTGATGCTATTGAAAAGGTACCATGTCCCAAGGACATAAAAGGTATAAGAAGTTTCCTTGGTCATGCCGGTTTTTATAGGAGGTTCATTAAAGACTTTGACTTCATATTATTGATAGAAAGGCAGCTGAGAACCCCGTTGGAGATAACTTGTCTAGGTTAGAGAATGTTCTTGATGAGCCACTGCCTATTAATGATAGCTTTCCTGATGAACAATTAGCGGTCATTAATGCTTCTCGTACTGCTCCTTGGTATGCTGATTATGCTAATTACATAGTTGCTAAATGTATACCGCCTAGTTTCACATACCAGCAAAAGAAAAAGTTCTTTTATGATTTAAGACATTACTTCTGGGATGACCCACCCCTTTATAAAGAAGGAGTAGATGGTGTTATTAGACGTTGTGTGCCTGAGCATGAACAGGAACAGATCCTACATAAGTGTCACTCTGAATCCTATGGAGGACACCACGCTGGAGATAGAACTGCACACAAGGTACTACAATCTGGTTTTTATTGGCCTACTCTCTTCAAAGATGCTCGTAAGTTTGTCTTATCTTGTGACGAATGTCAAAGAATAGGTAACATTAGTAGACGACAAGAAATGCCTATGAATTACTCTCTTGTTATTGAACCGTTTGATGTTTGGGGCTTTGATTATATGGGACCTTTTCCTGCCTCTAATAGTTATACACATATTTTAGTTGTTGTTGATTACGTTACTAAGTGGGTAGAAGCTATTCCAACTAGTAGTGCTGATCATAACACTTCTATTAAAATGCTTAAAGAAGTTATTTTTTTCGAGGTTTGGAGTCCCTAGATATCTTATGACTGATGGTGGTTCACATTTTATTCATGGTACTTTCCGTAAGATGCTTGCTAAGTATGATGTCAATCATAGAATCACATCTCCTTATCATCCGTAGTCTAGTGATCAAGTAGAGTTGAGCAATAGAGAGCTCAAGTTAATTTTGCAAAAGACTGTGAATAGATCTAGAAAGAATTGGTCCAAAAAACTTGAAGATGCATTATGGGCCTATAGAACTGCATACAAAAATCCTATTGGTATGTCTCCATATAAGATGGTTTATGGAAAAGCGTGTCATTTACCTCTTGAACTTGATCATAAGGCATATTGGGCTATTAAAGAGCTCAATTATGACTTCAAACTTGCTGGTGAGAAGAGGTTATTTGATATTAGCTCACTAGATGAATGGAGAGCTCAAGCGTATGAGAATGCCAAGCTATTCAAAGAAAAAGTCAAACACTGGCATGATAAGAGGATATAAATGCCTGAGTTTAACGTAGGAGACTATGTATTATTATTCAACTCTCATTTGAGATTTTTTGCAGGAAAACTTCTCTCAAAATGGAAAGGTCCTTACGTTATCGAGGAGGTCTATCGTTCTGGTGCCATAAAAATCAACAACTTCGAAGGCACGAGTCCAAGGGTGGTAAACAGTCAAAGAATCAAACATTATATTTCAGGTAATCCTATCAATGTTGAAACTAATATTATCGAAACCGTAACCCCTGAGGAATACAGAAGGGACACTTTCCAGAACATTCCAGACTCCGAAAAGGTATAGGTATGTGGTACGGTAAGTAAACCGACTCCAAAACAACTCCAAAGGCAATTTTTATCAGTTTTGGAATATTTAAGAATTTTAGGAAGAAATAAGTAGTCCAAAAGGGACACGAGGCTCCCACGAGAGTGGAGGCCCCCCCTACTGGGCGCGCCCCCCTGTCTCGTGGGCACCTCGTGTGCCTCCCGGACTCCGTTTTTCTTCCACGTTACGTATTTTGGTCGGTAAAAATTCATTATATATACTCCTGAAGGTTTTGACCACCATATCATGCAATTATCCTCTGTTTTCATTTTGAGCTGTTTCTATTTCAGATCTAAGAGCATCATGTCGTCTCCAAGCGCTCCCAAGGACAAGTTTTTCGAGAGGGTTATCAACCCCTATCTTGCTAAGGTGCTGCAACACCCTCAAACCATTGAGATGCGTGAGGGGGTGCTGCACATCCGCGATGTGGAGGGACCAAGGCGTACCGGGAGCATGGAGACGAAGCTCGAAGCCGTGGAGTAGCAAGTTTTCAAGTGCCAAGGGATGGTGGAGCGTGGACTCAACGCCAACTAGATGATGATCACGGAGTTCACCAATAACCATAAGCTGGATGCCAAAATCATTGGGGAGACCATCTTCAAGCTTCAAGACAAAATCGAGCACCTCCAAGCCCAGATCTATGACCTGCAAAACCAGAATTGTGAGTATGAATATAGATTCAAGAGGATGAGTTTGGCTGCAGATTTAAGGATCCCGGAGACTCGATCATCCTTCTATGTTGGAGAGCCTACGCCTTGGAAGACGGACGACAAACCTACATCATCAACAACTCCTACTTCACCACCTCCGAGGACATAATCACATGGGTATGGGCACTCCCCTTGGCAACTGCCAAGCTTGGGGGAGGTGCCCCAGTATCATATCACCATCACACTCCTATCTTTACCATTTTATTTAGTTCGATCCTTTTAGTAGTATCTTGATCTAGTAGATTGAAGTTTTGATATCAAGTAGTTTTGAGTTTTGCTTTGTGATCTCTTTATGTAATCGAGTCCGCGAGCTATCTATAATAAAGATTAGTGTTGAGTCAAGGGCTTTTCTATGTTGCTTTGATCTTGAGAAAGTAGTAAGAATAAAAGAGTTCATATTGATCTTGTGGATAGTGATAACTTCACATATAGAAAGTATGAGGCATAAAAATTGTTGAGAGTTGATAAACTTAGCCTTGGTAATTGTTGCAATTAATACGAAGTGATAAGGAAAGAGGGGCTCACATATAAATATATTATTTTGGACACCTTTTATAATTGGGAGCACTCATTAAGTATGACATGCTAAAAGAGTTGACGTTGGACAAGGAAGACAACGTAATGGTTTATGTTTTCCGGCATCTCAGTTAAAGTATATTGTCATTGACCTTCCAAACATGTTGAGCTTGCCTTTCCCCCTCATGTTAGCCAAATTTTTTGCACCAAGTAGAGATACTACATGTGCTTCCAAATATCCTTAAACCCAGTTTTGCCATGAGAGTCCACCATACCTACATATGGATTGAGTAAGATACTTCAAGTAAGTTGTCATCGGTGCAAGCAATAAAAATTGCTCTCTAAATATGTATGACTTATTAGTGCAGAGAAAATAATCTTTGTACGATCTTGTTGTGGAAGCAATAAAAGCGACGGACTGCATAATAAAGGTCCACATACAAGGGGCAATATAAAGTGACGTTATTTTGCATTAGGATTTCGTACATCCAACCCTAAACGTGCATGACAACCTCTGCTTCCCTCTGCGAAGGGCCTATCTTTTACTTTATGTTTTTACTTTATGCTTGAGTCAAGGTGATCTTCACCTTTCCCTTTTTCATTTTATCCTTTGGCAAGCTCCTCGTGTTTGAAAGATCATGATATATATATCCAATTGGATGTTAGTTAGCATGGGCTATTATTGTTGACATCACCAAAAGGTGAATACGTTGGGAGGCAACACAATAAGCCCCTATCTTTCTCAGTGTCCGGCTGAAACTCCATAACCACAAGTATTGCGTGAGTGTTAGCAATTATAGAAGACTACAAGATAGTTGAGTATGTGAACTTGCTGAAAAGCTCTATTGTTGACTCTTTCTGATGTTACGATAAATTGCAATTGCTTCAATGACTGAGATTATAGTTTGTTAGTTCCCAATGAAGTTTTTGAACCATACTTGACATTGTAAATTGATTGTTACTTGAGCATAAGAAATCATATGATAAATTCTATTTATGTTGCTGTAATAAGAATGATCATGATGCCCTCATGTCCGTATTTTATTTTATCGACACCTCTATCTCTAAACATGTGGACATATTTTTCGATTTTGGCTTCCGCTTGAGGACAAGCGAGGTCTAAGCTTGGGGAAGTTGATACGTCCATTTTGCATCATGCTTTTATATCAATATTTATTGCATTATGGGTTGTTATTACACATTATATCTCAATACTTATGGCTATTCTCTCTTATTTTACAAGGTTTACCATGAAGAGGGGGAATGCCGGCAGCTGGAATTCTGGCTGGAAAAGGAGCAAACGTTGGAAACCTATTCTGCATAGCCCCAAAATCCTGAAACTCCACGAAACAACTTTTTGGAATTAATAAGAATTTCTGAGCGAAAGAAATAAACCAGGGGGCTCACACCCTGTCCAGGAGACAGGGGGGCGCACCCCCCCTACAGGGCGCGCCCCTATCTCCTGGGCCCCTGGTGGGCCTCCGGTGTCCGTCTTTTGCTATATCATTGCTTTTACCTTGGAAAAAATCGTGGGCAAGCTTACGGGACGAAACTCCACCGCTACGAGGCGGAACCTTGGCGGAACCAATCTAGGGCTCTGGCGGAGCTGTTCTGCCAGAGACACTTCCCTCCGGAAGGGGGAAATCATCACCAATGATCCTCTCATTGGGAGGGCTCAATCTCCATCAACATCTTCACCAGCACCATCTCCTCTCAAAACCCTTGTTCATCTCTTGTATCCAATCTTGTATCAAAACCACAAATTGGTACATGTGGGTTGCTAGTAGTGTTGATTACTCCTTGTAGTTGATGCTAATTGGTTTACTTGGTGGAAGATCATATGTTCAGATCCTTTATGCATATTATTACTCCTCTGATTATGAACATGAATACACTTTGTGAGTAGTTACGTTTGTTCCTGAGACCATGTGTGAAGGTTTGCTATTAGTAGTCATGTGAATTTGGTATTCGTTCGATATTTTGTTGAGATGTATGTTATCGTTTCCTCTAGTGGTGTTATGTGAACGTCGACTACATGACACTTCACCATTATTTGGGCCTAGAGGAAGGCATGGGGAAGTAATAAGTAGATGATGGGTTGCTAGAGTGATAGAAGCTTAAACCCTAGTTTATGCGTTGCTTCGTTAGGGGCTAATATGGATCCATATGTTTAATGTTGTGGTTAGGTTTACCTTAATACTTCTTTTGTAGTTGCGGACGCTTGCAATAGGGGTTAATCATAAGTGGGATGCTTGTCCAAGTAAGGGCAGTACCCAAGTACCGGTCCACCCACATATCAAATTATCAAAGTACCGAACGAGAATCATATGAATGTGATGAAAACAAGCTTGACGATAATTCCCATGTGTCCTCGGGAGCTCCTTTCTCATTATTAGAAATTGTCCAGGCTTATCCTTTGCTACATAAAGGATTGGGCCACCTTGCTGCACCTTATTTACTTTATTTACTTATTGCTCGTTACTATTTATCTTATCACAAAACTATCTATCACCTACGATTTTAGTGCTTGCAGAGAAAACCTTACTGAAAACCGCTTATCATTTTCTTCTGCTCCTCGTTGGGTTCGACACTCTTACTTATCGAAAGGACTATGATTGATCCCCTACACTTGTGGGTCATCATGCATCTGGGGATAAGTCCCGTTGCGGTGGAAGAGAAGGTCGTGTGAGCGGCCCCGGCAAAGAGGACGACGGCGCCGATGAAGCGAGAGGACGCGATGCAAGGCTATTGGTCTGTCACCGTGGATGACAAACGTCCATCTCTAGCAGTGGACAACGCGGTCTTGGTAGGCGCTCTGGCATGGTGGAGGACAGTGGCAATGGATGTGGTGCAGGACGGTGGCGATGGATGGGGTGGCGGACGGACGCTGGTGTGGGGATGGGGTGTTCTAGCGCGGACGGTGTATGAATGGGAAAATGGAGGGAGAGGTATGGGGAACCATGTTTTTGGGACGCGCCTGTCTGAAATATGGGAAAGTTATGAACTTAGCTCCCATTTAAAATTTGGACGTCTCCTTGGTTGGGGATAGGACAGTAATCTCGCATCTCACCAATATTTGCCCAGAGCGATTTCGGGCGAGGAGAGGGTGGTTGGAGCCCATGGTTGGCACCCACGGTGTATGAACGGGGCTGACAGCTAGGGCGGTTGTGTCACGTCTGAGTGAAGTTACAAACCTGTCCCTATTGAAAATATTTGCCTACATCGATTTCGGCCGAGTCGAGTTTGTTTTGCCGCCCACCGTGTATGAATAGGGAATGGAGGAAGAGACAGAGGTCTTTCGAACGAGCTTGAATCAAATGTGCTTTTCTGCCCATGTTTGACGCCCACAGTGTCGGAATGGGCTCAGAGGTGGTCGTGTCACGTCTAATTGAAGTTACTAACCTACCCCTATTTAGAGCAGTGGAAATCGGGCCGATGGATTGTCTTTGTAATGGGTAGATAGTAATTTCCATCTCCCAAACACTTGGTTTCGGGCAGCCGACGTGGGAGTGGACATTTTGCCGCTTCTTTCGAATTTTGGGACAATAAGCATCCACGTTTACCCTGGCAACTAAATTCGAATCCATTTTGTATTCCTATATGAATCTTTATAAATCATTATATGTGTTTTTATATATCTTCAAAAGGACGACAAAGATGTATTCCACTGTCATATATGAATATGGTTTACAAATGCCGATACTCAAATTCAGAAGCTAGAATCCAGTTTAAGGTGAATTCGAATATTTGGAACACTTCATGTCCAACTCAAATGTCACACGCAACATAATGTGTACTCCCATTTAGATATGTACACAAGCGATGTATCCAGATTCAAATACTGACTCAATCAACCAACAATGTACAGAACTAACATACATATAAACACTTATAGAGTATATGGATCAATAATATCAACTAACATACATAAGCCAGGCCGCTGTACTTTTTTTTGGCTACAACAACATCCTTTTTTTAGCCAGCATCTTGGCCCTTTCCGATGTGTGCCACTTATGGTCCATCTATACTACTACTATTGTTGAATGCACATTCAGCCCGATTGGCATATTTGTAGGTCTGGCACAACAATCCAAATAAAATGTCTTCGAGTCTTATCAATTAATACAGACTTGTGCTCAAATAAAATTACAAACCAAAAAACAAAAAAATCAATTATTACATGATCTCTATAACAAATGGTTTGATTGATTACATGAACAGACAACACAAAGGTTATTCAACGATGGAAATAGCATTTCACCTATGATTTACCAAGTAGGAATTTAATTTCCTTTTTTCCTTCGGGACCTTAACAATCTGGTCAGTCTCAGCTTGCTTCGTTTTGAAATCCACCAAATATTTAATGGTTGTTTTGAGTACTGCTTGTGATTGTGTTGTTTGCTTCCTCAACGTCAACTTCTTCTCTAAGTGCAGAAGTAGAATCTCTTTCTACCACTAGTTTAGCCTCTAGAGCATGAGCAGTTGGCAATTCATGATGCACGATTGGGCCGGTGCCACTGTTGTGGGATGATGCAACATCCATGGGGACCTTGCTCTTTGATCTTGGGCTAACCTGTTTTGCCATTAAAGTTCTAATTGGATTCAGAAAAGTTGAAGTTAGCAAAACATCTCAACTGGGAGTTATAACAGCAAACCAGTTAAACAAACAAGGAATTAAAGAGTTTCAATTGGATGCTGAAAAGTAGTTATTAACATCATTGTAACCCGTTGTTGCAGCAGCAAAGCAGTTAAACAAACAAGTAGATATTTAATTTAAGGCAAACAGGTAATTCTTAACAGTAAGTATCAAACACATAGATAGGCACAGTCTACAATATGATTAACATGTTGTGGCATTATGTAATCAGTAGCAAACTAAATTAAGCCAAGCAACATAATGGAACAATTTTGCAATAAGTGGCTAACTAAAATTCCAAGAAGCGGGTAACTGAACTTACGCTAGTTCTTTGTACAGGCACACTGCAACTTCTTTTTTGCTTACAAGGTTGTACGAAGGAGTCCATGGCATCAATTGCTTGGATACGCAGTCCCAATTCTTCTTTCTTCCCACACTGCATGGGTAAGTCGAATGGTTAATCTGGTAAGATGGTGCGTCCTTGATATGTTATATGAGGACGTGTAGTCAGACTAGTTGTAGCCACACACATCACACTGGCTTTTACTGTATATTTCATGTGATTACTTTTGGCATATCAAGATCTAAGCAATCTACAATAGGATAAAAAGACAGGCATCCTTCACATTATTGGTGAACTCAGTTCATAGAAACAAGCAATTCAACCATTTTGTGGGTAAATCAAAAGCGCCACTGGAATATTTTTCACTATCCAATCATACACGCAAAAAGGGGCGACGCCACCATAGGGACTGGTATGGGCGGCCGCCTCAGGTGGCTGGAAAGTGTGCACCTATTTTGAGTCGTCCAGGTTGGCCCATGCTAGTTTTGTTCGTCCCAATGCACGAGCAGGCAATGTAAAAAAAGAAGAAAAATGTTTCAATTTGGATGGGCCAATAACATAAGTGCAAGGCAGGCCCTATAGCAGGCTCGCAGCCCAAACGAGCACCTCCCATATCGATCGACAGCAGGAAAAATCCCAATTCATTCGCTCCAGCCTTCCAGTCTAGTTTGCTCCTGACCTAGTCACCGCTGGACAGACCGACACAGCACTTCCTCGCGCCCTCGTTGGAGGCAGTCGGCGGGCTTCAAGCGAACGAAAGGACAAGAAGATGAAGATCCAACCCTGGGTGTAGCCTGCGTGGGAGGCAGCGGCGGCATCACGGGCATGGCATCGAGCTTGCACAAACGGACAGTTGTAGCTTGCAAGAATAGCATGCGCAACGAGCAGGTACATCACATCCCTGATTATATCTAATTCAACTCTTCAATTTCTGGCCAGTAGTTAAACCTGACGGTGTTGTAAAACTGCTTGTATGTAGGGAATCTATGAGAAAATGAAACCAATTTCTACTTATTTTATAACTCCCCCAATCAATACTGAACTGACTGAATCTGATGTATCTAATCAAGTTCCCATGCAAACATGCAAGCTCATGTTGTTCTTGAGCCTGAAGTGTCTAATGAACAGACTGCTAATGAAGGATTTGATGCAAACATTTTACATGCTCCTGATGATGAACATATAGTGTCTAATGAGGGATTTAATGCAAGCATTTTCCAAGCTCATTGAAGGATTTAGTGTCTAATGATGATCTACTATGTTGAGAGAGACAGAGATTTGCAGGCATTGATGACAAGCAAATTATAGTGCATTTTCATAGCTTGAGGAAACATCGAGGCCATCTACCAGAAAGTCCACGTATCATGACAACATAGCATAAATACTTTTCTAATCTGTTGTTTGAAACTATTGGCATACTTGTGCAGGATAGATGTATTGATATGCAGTTTGCGCACTGGTTACACGTGCAATTACACTTTGATATTTTCAGCCAGAGAACGAATAATTCAAGCAGGTACAGACCATGTTTGTAGTCCTTGTACACCATGTTGCATTTTATGTTTTTTGGTGCTTGCATCATTTAGTGTTTATAATCTGAACTACTTTGGATCATTAGCTGGTTTTCAAAGTGCATGTAGCTTCACATTTCTCAAGTTATGTTTTATTTCTGGAGTGCAAGTGCCTTCGTATTTTTTAAGTTAAATGTTCGCCCCTGGTAACTTGAATTCGTGGATCAGCCACTGCACACAAATCATACATGAATGCTAGTACAAATTAAATGAAATGTAGGGACTTACGCTAGCTCGTTGTACAGGCTCAGTGCAGCTCTGCTTGCGCTTGGGATGTTCCATGTACAAGTCCATGTTACCATTTGCTTGGATGTGCAGGCCTTGTGCTCCTTGCATCTCCCTATGCATTTTTGACACGACGAATGGTTGATCAAATAAGAGGAATCGACCTTGATGTTGTATCGAAGGACAAATACTTACAAGGTTATACAGGTGTGCAGGATGTGTACCAGATCCCGTAGCACCGTCATGCTTCGCTGAAAAATGGATTTGCTTGTTTCAGATGATATCTCCAGAAGAAATAAGAGTTAAAGTCAGAGTTGCATAGGCATGTAAGCTAAGAGAGAAGTGAAAGGATATCCAAACATCGCCGGAATAGTTCACAAGGGAGTGATGTGTGGATACCTAGTTCAGGTCGGCGTTTGGGCATGCTCGCCTAGCTAGAGTGCGGGTCACTTCAGAGCCGTTGAGGGTGATGCGCTGGCGTTGGCTGGCCGCACATGGATGCAGATCTTGAGTGGCAGCGGAGCGCTACGATGCGGTGGACGAGACCGTTGGTGAAGCCCCAACGACCTCGGGGGGCGGAGGTGCGACGATGTGCGCGGTGAAGTAGCCTCGATGAGCTGGGAGACAACATCGATGAAGCACACCTGATGCGGTGGAACTCGGTGTCTGTGAGGCACGTCAGTTGCGGCGGCCGACGTTGTCGGTGGACCACCCGGTGCGGTGGACGAGGGCGTAGATGAGGTAGCTCCGGTGCGGTGGTGAAGCGCGACCATCGTCTTCGTCGCTGTCATCCGGCACAGAGGTGGGGAACGGTGGGGAAAGAGACGAGACGAGGGGCGATTCGAACCTTGCTTGGGTTGGCGGCGAATTAGGGATTTCAGCAATCTGGGCGCGGAAGGGGACGGTGGAGAAGAGAGATTTTGCAGGGCTGGAATTGGGGCCGCCAGATATTTCAATCCAAAAAATGGAAGTGCGAACATATTTTGTCGTCGTCCTTTTTTTAGGGGGTGGGTGGGTGGCTGGGTGCTACGCGTCCGTCCGACACACGCGACCACCCCGACAGGTCTATGCTTCGGTGCCTTAAGGCACCTACCTTTGTGTCCATGACTTGTGGGCCCAACAGGTGGCTGGCCCACATGTCAGTGACCCAAAGGCAGTTTCCTTTAAGGCACCGAAGCAGTGTCCACCCTGACACGACCCTGGTCTGCCTGGTGCGCCTACATTTGAGAATGCAAACGAATCTTCTTTCATTTGCAAACGAATCTATATGTATTACCATGCTCGTGTTTTCCTTGCAATAATTAGTCATTTGAAACGAGATACTCCCTCCGTTCACTTTTGTAAGTCGTTTCAGACAACTTAAAATGAACTGTTTTGCACATTGTCTGAAATGTCTTCAAGGTTTTATAAAAGTGAACAGAGGGAGTACTATAAATTAATTAATGAGGAGTTATTTGAAAAAAAATCAAAATGGTACCCATGCTAACGTGGATTAGAGTGTGAGTGTGTGTCACGTAGTTAGTTATTTGAATTAGAGTGTGTGTCACATAGCGATCTCCAATTCTAACGTGGATTTCGCATTTCACTACATCCACGCTACTTTTTTAATACAAATTCATATGTATATGGTGAACACCATGGTAGTGAGAAAACTTTTGGATGGATTCAAACATTTGACCTACAAAAAAGAACAACAAATTGAGTCAATGTCAACTTTTCGAAACTTAGTATGGCACGAATTCGAAATAATTACCCGTATGCCTAGTCCTCGGTTGAAATCTTACAATGTACACCGAATTGAAACATCGATATTAAGTCTCGTACTATGGACATTCAAA
>NC_041391.1:536870420-536886820 GCF_002162155.2 Triticum dicoccoides | reverse complement strand
CGATCTCTAAGTCTCTCAACTACGCAACCCCTTTTTCCCCTCTGTTACCAAATGTATTTACCTCACACACCCGCCATTGCACCCCATGCCGAGCTCTCTCTCTCTCTCTCTCCCCCTCTCCCTCTCACCCTCTCGCGCTAAATACATGCATTGCCTATCTAGCCCGCCCCCCAACCTCTCGTGCGCACGCACGCACATTGTATATCTAGGTCACTCCCTCGAGACTGTCTCACTCTTTCTTCCGCACGGTGGGCCACACTCACTCAATCTCGCTCTCTTTATCTGAGTCTCGTTTAACCTTGTTTTCTTTCACACACAAATGATATATCTCCCTGTTCGGGCCTCGATCGACACACTCTATACTCTCTCACGCAGATTGTCTATCTAGGTCAGTCCATCCAAGCCGCCGCCACTCTTTCGACCTCATGGTGGGCCACGCTCACTCAATCTCTCTCTCTCTCTCTCTCTCTCTCTCTCTCTCTTTGTATGTCTCGATTGACCTCGCTCTTTCTCGGACAAAAACGATATATCACCATGTTTCAGCCCAATTCGACCTATTCACATTGTATACTCTCTCATGCACATTGTCTATCTAGGTCACTCTCTCCAACCCGTCTCACTCTTCCGATCGCACGGCGACCCTATGTGATCGGTTGACCTTGCTTCCTCCAACGCATAAAATATATCTACATGTCTGTGACTGGATCATCTCTCAAGCTCTATCTTACAGCCATCACCCTTGCCAAAAGCTCAATCGGATAATATCTCTCCAGAGCATATATATTTGTTCAATGAATGTCAAACAACACTCACTTTGTCTCTCTATCTATATGTCTCTCGATTGACCTCGCTTTCTCACACCGTATCTTCCACGCGTTGAAGCTACTATCTCTCCATCCCTCGCAAAGCCAGGGCTATTAACATTGCGAGGGGCACTCCAACCTTGGATTAATTTGTATAGGCATTTATTCCGGTCGGTTTAGATTATATTTTCGTAGCATCCGGCCCACAACTACTCCAAACACCGTTGCAACCCACGCAACTCCCCTAGTTGATTTCCCTCTGGCTCGGTCATCGCTCTCTCGCATGTCCTTTCTCGCGTTCAACGTCGCACCATGGTATTATTGAAAAAACTATGTTGTTCTCTTTAATTATTATAAATAAGCTACAAAACTACACACCGATAGTCCACTTGGAATGGAACAAATTTCGACCCACAAATAGAAGTGCTACAAACTACACACCGAGGGGCCCACATGTCATGAAACAAATTTGGACCCATATACAAATTAAAAAATAGAGGACGAGGATCGAACATGCAACCGGGCCTTCAAGCCACATGTCAATAGGCAACATACATAGAATAGCAATGTTTGTTGTACCCCCCTTTGTTCACATAATGTTTTATATTACCACAGCCTAATTAATGGATAACATGTAATATTATTTTTAGGACTATTCGCCTTCACTTACTGGTGGGTTCCATGCGTGCTCTCTCTCTCTCCTCCCCTTCTACGTTTAGACGCATGGGCAACAGGAAGAACTCGCGGGCGATGTTGCCGTTGACCATATCTGGACGCGTTCATAAGTCACGGCACCAGTTTCACGTACTAGCAGCACTAGTCAGTGTGTACGTGCAATGCACGTTAATTTGGAAGTATATTAAGTACTAGGATATTATTTGAGTGTTGTTATGTGATTAGCACTATTTTTGGCATGAAATTAACTGCACGCTAAACGTGTTGAGCGCTCGACATTGAAGCAGTCTAGGTCGTTGGATGACAAGGAATACATGTGGCTTGCTGACGTTTTATATTTAATTTGATATGGCTCCAGCAGAACATTCAATCAATCAAACCATAGATTTCGTTCAGTCTGACTCCGACTTTAAATTATACGACGATCGATATAAAATAAACAGAAATGATAAACGTTCGGATTTTAAGCATGGCAATCCGAATGTTTTTCATGGAGAATTTAGATTACGTGGCGGCGGCGGCGGCGTCTCGCGGTGGGAAGCGGCTCCTCTGACGTGCTCTATGTGTCGTCGGGCCACTGACCGACGGCGATGACAGCGTCTTGCGCCGTTGTTGGCGTACTCCTGGACGTTGGCCTAGCTTCAAGGAAGGCCAAAATGTTCCGGGCTTCGGAGCGAGTCAACTGGCGGGAGGAGGCGACTGGCGTTGGTGCAAGGAAGCGGTCGACGGCGGACATCCATGCCGCTGAGGGGGGCACTGGCACCCGTGCGGGGACAGGCGCTGGCAACAGCACGACGGAGACATTCGTGTGCACGGGCACCAGTACGGGCGCACACGTCACTGCACGCGCAAGCGCATGCGCTGGCAGGTGCACGGGCACCGGCACAGGCGTGTGCGTCAGTGCACGCGCAGGCGCATGCGCTGGTAGGTGCACGGGCGCGTGAAAGTCGGCGGGGACCTCGTGGAACCCCGTGGGATCAAGCTTGGCGAAAATGTGTGGCTCCCAGCCCATCAATGCCACGGGGATGGGCGCTGGCCCAGTCGGGGTGATGGGAGCTGGAACGGGAGTGGGGACAGGCGCGGCGTCTTCCCACGAGGCCAGTTCAAGCTCGTCCCAAAGCGCCTTATATATGTTCTTGAGACTCCGGCTGGGTGTCTTCCTCAGGAAACTGGAACACTAAGGGCAAACCATCGTGATACGGCATGGCATATGTTTAGGTCAGGCTAGTTGGAGGTAGACGACAGGAGAATCGTAGAGGAAGAGAGAAGATTGTAGCGATACCGGGTAGTGCGGGGTTGATTTTAAACTGCGGCGCCGACGACATTAAAAGTGGGAGCAGTTGGGACGACGGTGGGCGGTGGAGCCTGGTCAAACGGCTCGCCTCCCGGTGAGCCTGCACAACGGTCTGCTCACACGCCTCCTTGACAGCCGGTGCAGCAGTTTGCTCGCACACCTCTCGTCGACTCACACGCTTGCTTGGACGGCACCTACCTATGCGAAGCGGGGACTCATGGCAGAACGTAAACGCCCATGGTTTCAATAATGAAAGCGTTCGCCTTAACGTGACAGGTCTTTGTTCCAAAATACCTTGTCTCTTCATTTGTGCAACTTGTCATAAGCAGCTTGTCTCAAATTGAAGAAAAAACTTACGAAGTAATATTTGTGCCATACCACGTGACCATGCTCAGTTTCAAGAATTTATGCTCACTTTTGGATTTTCTGAAATTTAAGATCCAGGATTCGAAACAATATCATAACCTGCATCATGCAATAAATTTTCAAGCCGTACATCTGTCCTGTTGTATTTCTTAAGAAAGGATTTGGTCAAACATTTTGCTTAGTTAGACTTCAGACAAGTTACATATGCAAAGTAAAAGGATAATCCCTCCGTACCAGTGCATTGCCTGATATATTAACTCAAGTACTAGGCACGAACAAACGGGCTCAATTCTGTGCTCATCTTGGTGTAGTAGTAGTAGTACTAGGCAATGCAGTTGACGGGTGACCTTGACGAGCGGCGACCGAGGGAATTGAACCGTGCTCGGCACAGTAGGTAACATTGTCTAGTTACTAAAGCATCCCTCCGTTGTTCATCAGTAGTCATTATAGACCGGGGACATGAGGGGAATTTCCTAGGGCTGGAATTCTGGCCGCCAGATATTTCGACTTGAAACGCTAAGGCTCGACTGGTTGGGGTTGCCTAATGTGCGTACCACGCACGCCACCGAAGGACACGAGCCTGTTTTTTTATTTTTTTTTTATTTTTTTAGGATCAACACGAGCCAAGGTCTGGCTGATACGCCGTTGGGTCCTACCATTCGAGAATACAAAAGGAACCTTTTAAATTGCCGAACGAATCTATGTGTATTACAATACCCGTATTTTCCTTGCAAATACTAATCTCAACATGGTAATTGATTTATGACGAGTTGTTGAATTAGAGTGAGTTTGTGATATAGTGATCTCAGCGTGGATTTCACATTTCATGGTATCCCTAGTATGTTTTCCAATGCAAATTCAAATTTAAAAGATGAACAATATGGAGGTGAGAAAACTTTGTATGTATCAAGCATATGCCACACACAGAGAGAGAGAGAGAGAGAGAGAGAGACACGCACAAATACAACAACAATACAATAAGTATAGTGCATCTATTTTTCCAAACCATGCATGTATGGCACGTATTCAAAAATACTCCTTCTATTCCTATATATTAGTAATTTAGAGAGTTCAACAAGTGACTACATACGGAGCAAAATGAGTGAATCTAGACTCTAAAATATGTCTATATACATCCATATGTGCCAGTCCATTTGAAACCTCTAAAAAGACTAATATTTAGGAACGAAGGGAGTAAAATGTAAGACATCCATGGTCCTCAGTTCAATATTTAAAATGAACATGAAACTGAAACATGAATATTAAGTCTAGTACTACAGTACATGCAAATGTTGTGTTTAGGCGGAGCTATGATTGTCGGGGGTCAACCCCTCGACCTTAGATAAAATTGTGGAGCTCTGTTTAGGGTTGTTTAGATTATATTTGTCCCCACCCTCCCAACCACCGATTGGTTGTGCACCCCCCACCCCTCCTCCCCGGGAGAATATCATGTGCCCCCATACCTTAGATGTTATATGCCGATACGAGTTGCTTGGAGCTTGTAGATCTGAGAAATAGCAGCTCACATGATGTGTCTTAATATTTTTGCAGGAAACCTTGATGAGTTTGAGAATTGCACACAATTTTTACAAAAACTACTCAGATGCCCTTTGATCCCATATCCAACAACCTCGAAGCTCGTATCATCATAGCATCTAAGCTGAAGGAGGACATCATATTCTCCTGTATGTAAGAATATCATGTGCTACCACACCTTAGATGCTTTGGTGATACAAGCTCTTCGGAGGCGTTGGATTTGTGATCCAACACCTCCTCGGTGGTTCGAATGGTTTTTTGCAGAAAAGCCCCAAAAGAGTTCAGCCACTGCTTACAAGCACAAAGACTGCTCAGATGCCATTGGATCTCAGATCAAACGACCTCCAAGCTCGTATCACTGTAGCATCGAAGCGGGGATAGCACCTTATGTTTTCTCGTATCACTGTAGCTCGTATCACTGTAGTTCACTGAGATCTAACGGCCCACAGTAGGAGGTTTGGATGTTTTTGCAATATATGGCTGATAGAGTTTGGGAAATGCGCAGAAAGTACAAGTACTACGCATGTGCCATCTGATCACTGATCATATGACCTAGATGTTCATTTCACCGTAGCGGGTAATTAAGCTACGGGGAGCACCTAATATGAGCAATGGGGAGCCGTTGGATTGAAGATACAGCGGCACACACGAGGCCTGAATATTTTATTTGCAAAAAAAACCGTTGGAGAGTTTGGAAATTGCGCATAATTACAAAGACTACTCCCAAGCCATTGGATCTCACTTCCAACGGTGTAAAAACTCGTATCACCATAGTATCTAAGCTGTGGGGTGGATGTGATATTCTATGCCGCTGTCATTTTTGTTTGTAAACTTGTAAAATACGTGTAACTCGTGAAGTTACTTGTCTAACCGCGCAAAGTGTTTGTTCAAAAAAAAACATCCTACACTGAAATATCGGAACAACACACGGGGGTCCCACTTGTCATTAATCAAATTTGGACCTAAAACTAACAAATCTGCAAGGCGAGATTCGAACTGGCAACCTGGACTACAAAGCGTAAGTCGATAGCCTGAAAAAACAAATGGTTGTTGGCTTTGTCCCATAACTTGATTTTATACAGTACTTGCGTTGAGTAGAGTAGAGGGAGTGCCTCGTCAACACGTGCATGACCGTTGTCTCACTTACTGGTGGGTCCCAGGTCTGCAATCTCAAACTATCTTCTCTCCATCGACTAACCTTTGCACGGGCACACACGAAGAGCGGCGCTAGCTTGCCATGGTGTTATTACAACTGAAAAAGCTTGGAAAATAGAAGAATCGCCTAGAACAAGAGACGTTGTGGCTGGTCAAGACGGAGCTAACCACATCTATCCTCTGTGCCACCTTTGCATGATGAAGCTATGTGGCTAGTGGGGTGTTTTCGACCGACTGGCTGGGTCCCGAGGTCGAACCATAGGTACTACATCTGGTACAGTATATTTTTACACGCATATTTTTCCTCCGTGCCGAGACGTGGCACACCCTACCGCACGGTTTCGGGGTCCTCCCGGGTGGTGCACGCATATATTCTTCCTGACGTGGGACGCCCTACCACGTGTTATCTGGGTCCTCCTCGGTCATAGCGCCGAAGCAAGTAAATGAGTCGTCAAATCACGAAAGACCACCTTTCCCGCCGAGTACATCAATGAAGCACGGTGGCTAGCTAGTTGGGCTAGTTTGACCGATTAGCTAGGCCGCCGCCACATTGTTTTTTCACCCCTTTTTTATCTACTTGCCGGCAGGTAAATTTAAATATCCACTGCGGCGTTGCTCTGGTGTTTGGGTGCGGCAGGATTTTTAATTTTTTGATTGACGGGAGCAGGCGCGGTAGGATTTTTAATTTTTTTGATTGACGGGAGCAGGCGTGGCAGCAATTAGTCACGTTGACTCCGCCTGTAAAACCCACTGCTCCCTGATGTGAGAAGTCGTCGACTGGTGTTTTACCTGGTGAAAACGAAAATATTCCCCACTCCTCGGCTGGCTCCCTCCGCCTTCCTGTAGATTGCATTGCCTTTCAGCCGTTTCACCCATTTGCTTCCTCTCCCCATTGCTTCTACCTGGCGCCATGGCGGCGTAGCAGATCACAGAGTCCGAGGTGAGGCGCCTGACACAGGAGCTCCATGCCAAGGATGCGGAGCTCAGGGCCAAGGACGTGGAGCTCCATGACCTCAAGGAGGAGAGGAGTGCCATGCTCCTCCGTTATGTGCGGGAGTTCACAGAGCTTCAAAAGCGGCAGGCGTCCACCACAAAGATGCTCGAGGCGTCGGCGGCGTTGCTGCAAAAAGCGGGAGATATGATTGGCCGTCAGGGGAGCCAGCTGGAGCGCGAGCGGGCCGATCGTGACGATGTCCAGGATCGCCTCAGCCACTTGGTGAACCAAGTTGCCACGCATGTGTTGCGGCTGTGCGATGCCTACCATCGTGCCAGCGCGACGATGCCGGTCGTCGGGCTAGACCCGTTCGACCACCCGGTCGACTTCAACGAGCTTCGGCTTCCTGACCTGGTCTCCTTCTTCACCTATATCTCCAAGGAGCTGAGCCATCTCCGCGTGATGGTGGGGGTTGAGCTGGACAAGGAGGGGTTGTGGGCTGTCGTCGCTGTTGCCGGGCGAATCCTTTTAGGGCTCCGTCACCGGAATCCATTTGTGTTATTGGACGCCATCTTTGACGAGCTGGCTCCCGTCGACCGGGAGCGGGCTCTGCGGGCGGTTGCACCCTACATCACCAACGTCGTGTGCCTCCAGAAGCAGAGGGACTTCGGTGGTGTTTAGGCGCCCTCCGCATGGGCATGTCCATGTCTCGACGCAACATGACCGTTGGATCAAACTCAGACGGTGCAGATCAGTCACTGAAGCACAAAGCGTGTGGGTGTGTTTGGTTGCATTCTCATCTCAATATACTTGTTTCCTCTTCGTGTATTTTTGTCAACCTACTAGTGTGGACTCATGCACCCTTCATGCACTCTGCCAAACACCCAAAAGTGGGTCGATAAGGGAACTTTTTCTCCCATCCCATGCACCCTTCATACACCCTACCTAACACTATTCGTGCTTCATATGGTTCATGTTTGTGGAGTACTGTAGCACCGTACTCTCCGTGTGCTGTGGACCTAATTCTGTTAACATTGATCTCACCGTTCATTCTCGACCGGACAGTCTAAAAAGCGGTACTATGTTACATATAGGAGTAGTTGACATGCGCACAACATCATTTGTTATCGTCATATCTTACTACACTAGCAACAAGATTGTGTAGTACTGACATATGAACCACTGCACATGCCTAGTAGTAGGAGCACCGTGTATGTTCAAGTGGCTGCCGTGTTTCGCACTCCTCCATCATAAGAGTGGAAACGCTTGTTGTAATCATTTTTTTCTTCAGAAAAACAGTGGGCACGCTCTACCGTGCGGATCCTCCTCCAGCCATGCACTAAATTACTCACTTTCACCGACGTGTGGGACAACCAGCACCTGGGTCCACCAGCCATGCACTAAATTACTCCGTAGTAGAGTGACGATAGACTACCCCGATCGAACCGCCGCAGTAATGCCCAATGAGCCGTCAAATCACAAAACCGCCTCCTTTCCAGCAGTAAGTTGGACGGATGAAGCAACCATCATTTCACTCTTCTCTCTCAGCTTCCTCTCTTGAAGAAAACCCCCACTCGCTTCGCTTCTCCCTCATCTCGTTCCTCCTTTCACTCTTCTCTCTCAGCTTCCTCTCTTGGATGGACACCGGAGCACCGGCCGACGTGATGTCTATGGCTCTGGCCAAAACTGTCGAGGCTCAAGATACGAAGAAGCGCAAGCACCCCGCCGAGACGACCGCAGACAAGCTCAAGGCCATCGCCCTGTCCAAGCCCCCCTCTCCGGGATCCATCATTAAGAAAGTACAGGTAATGTCTCTGTTGACGATCTTTTTCTCGATCTTGATCGTGTTTTTTCATCTAACACGCAGTACTAGTACTGGTAGTACAATTTTCTGGGTGATCTTGCATGTGAATTTAGTGTGCCAAATAACGGTTCTAAATTCCTCTTTTGACCAAAACATGCGAGAGGTTGACACTAATTTCTTATAGATTACTTTCAACTACTCCCTCTGTCCCAAATTTCTTGTCTTAGATTTGTCTAGATACAGATGTATCTAATACTAAAATGTGAGTTGATACATTCGTATCTAGACAAATCTAAGACAAGAATTTTGGGACGGAGGGAGTACTTTATGAATATCAATGCTACCTTTTAAGAGGGTATATTTGCCTTAGTAACGTGTGTTATGGATATTGCTAGTAATCCCTCTGCTCTCATGCCTTTGAAGACATGTTCTAGTGTCTTTGTTCACTCATTTCTGTGCGTATATGTAGTCATATATGGACTATAATATCAAAAATCATCTTATATTTGTGAACGGAGGTTGTAATAAAATATGGTTTCTGTTTGAATTAGAACCAGGTCTGCGGTCGAGATGAAGTTCTCAAAGTCATGCCATGTGAACTGGAAGACCTGATGATGAGTTCTACCGCTCAACTATCCAGCTGTTGTGTCCTTGTCGCCACGTGTCCTGAACTAGTGTTTTCCTGTAGCATTGTTGTGAGGCGTGTTCTCGAGGCTATACTTGACCACAACAATTTCCTGGCTGTGCCTTCGCTTACAAAGGGTGTGGTTCTTGTAAAGCTTCCCAACAAATCTGATGCGGCATGTCTTCATCATCATGTTTATGAGTGGAAAGACCACTCTGTTAGGTTCTCCAGGGTTGACAAGATGGTGATGGTGCATGTAGACATCTCACACGAAGTCCATGGCCTAGTCAGTTATGCAGGGTTCATCCCGTAGGTCGATGGCAAGAAATAGTCTGCAGAGTTTAGTTAGTGCAACTTTGCTTGTCTGTACTAAGTACTATTGTTCAGTACTTGATTTGTCTTTGTGAACCCTGTATTATTTATTAGTACTGCCGCTTTTGGTGTGTGGTCAGTCCTGAGAACGGTCTATGTTAATGTCTGTCCACTCAATTCAGTCTGTATATTTTGAAGTATCTAGATCATATTTTTTGTGAGGACGGTTTATCAATTATGGTTACACTCCAATATCTGTATGCATTGCAAGGTTTATCGCACCCACCAGGATTTCCAGTCCCATGGATGTTCGGTCCATACAATTTGTCACGACCTTTGGACTGTCCTGCTTGTGGGAGTAGGCGGGGCCCCTGCCTGCCATGCGTAGTTGGACAATCAATCTTCTGTTTAGTACTTAAACATAGTGATTTCCTGGTAAGGATTCACTCATGTCACATCAAGTAAATCCTATTGATTTACTGTTTAAATCTTATTGATTTAATGTCATGTTTTCTTTTTTTCCTGCAATTTTACGATGCAGGTTTTGTCATGTGACATTCATCACAGAATAAACCGTTTGGTTTGCTCTACGATGGCTATTTTTGCAGGCTTCACTTATGTCGTGTCAGTAACGAAGGCACTGTCCATCACTTATATTATTGGAAAAAAATTGGATCAGTCCGTTGTCTGAGTACAAGCTGAATCCCTCTGATGAACTGCAGTTTGGTTTAACAAAAACGCCACAATTAGTCATTCTCGCGTTTAATAGAAATGAAGAAAAAAACTGGATCACGGTCATGGATCCTAGTCAAGTTAGAAAGCTGATCATAGCAGACCAGACATGATCGCCGATGTCTCGCACATCGGTACCACCTTCAGTAACGGATCGAGCACCGGCAGTTGCTCTAGCACTTACAGTGGCAGCAGCTCAGTCTGATCCAGCTGAGGATTGGGCACCGACCATGTCAGTGGATCAGTCTGATCTACCGGAGGATCGGGCATCGACACCGGCACCTGCTCCGACACCGGCACCAGCTGAGGGAGTCCTGGATTAGGGGGTGTCCGGATAGCCGAACTATCACCGTTGGCCGGACTCCTGGACTGTGAAGATACAAGATTGAAGACTTCGTCCCGTGTCCGGATGGGACTTTCCTTGGCGTGGAAGACAAGCTTGGCGATACGGATATGTAGATCTCCAACCATTGTAACCGATTCTGTGTAACCCTAACCCTCTCCGGTGTCTATATAAATCGGAAGGTTTTAGTCCGTAGGACGAACAACAATCATACCATAGGCTAGCTTCTAGGGTTTAGCCTCTTTGATCTCGTGGTAGATCTACTCTTGTACTACCCATATCATCAATATTAATCAAGCAGGAGTAGGGTTTTACCTCCATCGAGAGGGCCCGAACCTAGGTAAAAATATCGTGTCCCTTGTCTCCTGTTACCATCCGCCTAGACACACAGTTTGGGAACCCCTGCCCGAGATCCGCCGGTTTTGACACCGACATTGGTGCTTTCATTGAGAGTTCCTCTGTGTCGTCACCTTTAGGCCCGATGGCTCCTTCGATCATCAACAACGACGCGGTCCAGGGCGAGACTTTTCTCCCCGGACAGATCTTCGTATTCGGTGGCTTTGCACTGCGGGCCAATTCACTTGGCCATCTGGAGCAGATCGAAAGCTACGCCCCTGGCCATCAAGTCAGATTTGGGAGTTTGAACTGCACGGCTGACATCCGCGGAGACTTGATCTTCGACGGATTCGAGCCACAGCCAAGCGCGCCGCAGTGTCACAATGGGTATGATCTAGCTCTGCCGCCGAACAGTGCCCTAGAGGCCGCACCAGCGTCCGCCCCGACCCTTAGCTCGGTGCCGACTTCGCCGATCGAGGATGAGTGGCTGGAGACCGCCTCGGGGGCTATGATCTCTATGGCGTTTGAGCCGAACACCATCCCTGTCCTTTGCAAAGCCCGTGACTCCGAGGTGCCGGACTCCTCTCCGGACTCTGAACCTCCCGCGCCCCTGCCAATCAAATCCGATTTGGCGCCGGTTATGGAGTTCACTGCCGCGGACATCTTTCAGCACTCGCCCCTTGGCGACATCCTGAATTCACTAAAGTCTCTCTCTTCAGTAGGAGAGCCCTGGCCGGACTATGGTCAGGAAGGTTGGGATGCGGACGACGAAGAAATTCAACACCCACCAACCACCCACTTCATAGCCACTGTCGAAAGTTTAAATGACGTGCTCAATTTCGACTCCGAAGACATCGACGGTATGGACGACAATGTAGGAGATAACCATGAACCAGCACCTGCAAGGTACTGGACAGCCACACCATCTCACGATGTATACATGGTGGATACACCTAAAGGAAGTACGAGGAACAACAGGACGCTACGAAGGATAAAATCCCTCGAAAAGCAATCAAGACGGCGACGAAAGCACCACACAAAGTCCCGCCTCGACAAAGACGGCGGCCATACAGACCCAGCCATAGAGCAGGTCGAACCGGTGGATGACGGACATGCCATTGAACAACCGTTCGAACAGGACAAATTGGATAAACAACCCGTCCCCGGTGAAGATAACAGTCTGGACGATCTCACACCAGACAAGTTGTTGGAGAAGAAGAACCTCCACAAAAGGCTCGTCGCCACTGCGTGTAGCCTGAAAAAGCAGAAGCGGAAGCTCAAAACAGCGGAAGATGCACTCAGAATCAGATGGAGAAAGGTACTCAACACCGCAGACAAATACGGCGACAGTCGCCAAACAAAGAGCTACCCGAAGCGCAAACTACTGCCCGAATTCGATGAGGAGGCCTTAGAGCCCCCACAATCAAAGAGCAAAGAGGTCGCCCGGTCGGATAGACGACCACATGACAAGCATAGAGTGGCAAGCGGCACCGCACACAAGCCGGCACGCGATCCGCATAAGGATTCGCATCAAAAGGATAGCCCAGTTAGGTCCATCTACGGGCCAAGAAAGCAAGCTCTTCTAAGCAATGCAACACACCAAATATCCGGACATCATGGCACACCCAAATATAGGGGAGCCGCACACCCCCTATGTTTCACCGATGAGGTGCTGGATCACGAATTCCCAGCGATATTTAAACCCATAAACATAGAGGCATACAATGGAACAAAAGACCCGGGAGTCTGGATTGAGGATTACATCCTCCACATACACATGGCTAGAGGAGATGATCTCCACGCCATAAAATACTAACCCCTCAAGCTCAAAGGGCCAGCACAGCACTGGCTTAAAAGCCTCCCTGAAAATACCATTGGAAGTTGGGAAGAGCCCGAGGTTGCTTTTCGGGCAAACTTTCAAGGGACTTATGTCCGCCCTCCGGATGCAGACGATTTATGTCACATAACTCAACAACCCACAGAGTCAGCCCGCAAATTCTGGAACAGGTTCCTCACTAAAAAGAACCAAATAGTCGACTGTCCAGACGCCGAAGCCTTAGCAGCTTTCAAACACAACGTCCGAGACGAATGGCTCGCCAGGCACCTTGGCCAGGAAAAGCCAAGAACAATGGTCGCACTAACAAGCCTCATGTAACGCCCTCGATGCGGCTATAGCTCCCACGTGTCGAGGCACGACTTAGAGGCATAACCACATTGAAAGCAATGTCGCAAGTCAGGCAATCATTACAACATCCCATGTAATATATAATAAAAGGGGGAGATAACATAGTTGGCTTACACTCGCCACGTCACATCAGAGTACATAAATAACATCCATCAAACGAACACTCATGGCCCGACTACGGCGCCAAAATAGAAAAGAACCCAACATGCGACAAGGTCCTGAATCAATAACCCCAACTAGGCACCACTACTGATCATCCGGAAAAGATACGTAGTATGGCTGAGAGTCCTCGTCGAACTCCCACTTGAGCTCGTAATCGTCAACTGGAGCAGAAACACCTGGACCTGCATCTGGAGTTGTAATATCTGTGAGCCACAGGGACTCAGCAATCTCACACCCACGCGATCAAAACTATTTAAGCTCATGGGAATGGATAAGGCAAATATATGTGGAGCTGCAGCAAGCGACTAGCATATGTGGTGGCTAACTTATACGCAAAAGAGAGCGAGAAGAGAAGGCGAAGCACGAGCGAGAAGCTAAAGGAACATCCTGCGCAAGCATAACTCCAACACCGTGTCCACTTCCCGGACTCCGCCGAGAAGGGGCCATCACGGTAACACACACGGTTGATTCATTTTAATTAAGTTTAGTTCAAGTCATCTACAACCGGACATTAACAAATTCCCATCCGCCCATAACCACGGGCACGGCTTTCGAAAGATCAATCCCTGCAGGGGGGTCCCAACTTAGCCCATAACAAGCTCTCACGGTCAACGAAGGAATAGACCTCCACCCAAGACACACCGATCAGACTCGGTATCTCGGTACAACAAGATGATTCGACAGGTTAAAACAAGTCCAGCAACACCGCCCGAATGTGCCGACAAATCCCGATAGGAGCTGCACATATCTCTTTCTCAGGGCACGCTCGGATAGGTCAAGCTACGAGTAAAACCAAACCTCAAGTTTCCCCGAGGTGGCCCCGCAGGCTGCCTGGTTCGGACCAACACTCAGAGGAGCACTGGCCCGGGGGGGGGTTAAAATAAGATGACCCTCGGGCTCCGGAAACCCAAGGGAAAAAGAGGCTAGGTGGCAAATGGTAAAACCAATGTTGGGCATTGCTGGAAAAGCTTTAATCAAGGCGAACTATCAAGGGGTTCCCATTATAGCCCAACCGCGTAAGGGACGCACAATCCGGGAACATAACACCGATATGACGGAAACTAGGGCGGCAAGAGTGGAACAAAACACTAGGCGAGAGGCCGAGCCTTCCACCCTTTACCAAGTATATAGATGCATTAGGATAACATAGCAATATAATGATATCCCAACAAGTAAATAAATGTTCCAACAAGGAACGGCTCCAATCTTCACCTGCAGCTAACAACGCTATAAGAAGGGCTGAGCAAAGCGGTAACATAGCCAATCAACGGTTTGCTAGGACAATGGTGGGTTAGAGGTTCAATCATGCAATTGGGAGGCTGACAAGCAAATGGTAGGCATCGAAGCAGTGGCAAGCAAAAGAGCGAGCAAACTAGCATAGCAAAGATAGTAGTGATTTCGAGGGTATGATCATCTTGCCTGCACAGTTGTCAGAGTTGACTGGATCCTCACAAGCGAACTCAACGGGCTCCTCGGTAGCGAACTCGTCTCCCGGCTCTACCCAACCAGACAAACAAGCAACAAGGATACAATCAACCACAGGCAAGTCCAAGCAATATGATGAAATGACGATATGCTATGCGGGATGCGATGCGGGATGCAAAATGCAAGATATGACAGGAAATGCATGAACCTGGCATCAACTTGGAAAACCAAGTGTGCCACTGGATAGAGGGGATGAAATCTCTTGAAAACGATATAAAGATCATAGGAATCGGAGCTACGGTTTAGAAATGGCAAGCGTTTTAAGATATGACACCGGTCTGCGATTTGCAGCAAGTAGGCATCTAAATGCAACGAAATGAACATGCTACAACCACCAAACATAAAAACAAAATACATGGCAGTGATGTACACAAGATGGTTGACAAAACACTAGCACTGAGATATAGGCAAATTCATCCATTAAGAGGTTCAAACAAGCATGGCTAAAACGCAAATGCAAAACAGATTTCAGACTTAGTGAAATTAACGCTAGTCTGAAATCTCAGATCACGATGCTCTCTTCGGAGCAGCAAAACAACATGATAGAAAACCTGAACATGACAAGTAAGAACATGACATGGAGCTACTCAACAAGCTTAACAAAACACCCAAAGTGACCTGGGGCCAAAAGGGTTCACAAAATACTCTACCGAGCTCACGAACATAGCTCGAACACAATCAGTTTTCAGACTTTGTGAAAACTGAGACACGCTGAAATATAACTCACGAAGGCATGTAAACGAGCTCGATGCACTCACTACGGTGCAAGTCATGGCAAGGAAAGCATATAACCAGCAAGAAGGCACAATGTGCTAGCTACACATGGCAAGAACAAAGGCATAGCATGCATGGAACACTAACGGTAGCATCGGCAAAATCGCAAACAAGTTGACGATCTGCCCAGATTAACAACGAAGCAAAAGTTGAGCTCGATTGAGTCAACCTAGAGCTCTCCACATATGCAAACAAAGACATGGATGGATAGATCATAACATAAATATCAAAACTCCCTTACTGATCATCCTCAAAAGAGGCACGGATCACTAGGAAACAAGCTGGACATATAGCATCATGAACTAAAATATCCCAGACTTAGTGAAATTACTAAGTCCCTGAAATCTGCATTCTCAGGTACCTCTCTTCGCAAGCTTGCACAAGACAACACACACATCCTAAAAATGCATGGGTGGCACCTCTGAAAAGAAGACTAAATGCTTCACAATTCATCCCAAAGGGGCACAGGCATATCATGCACGAATTAAACATGACAAAAATGACAAAAGTGCATGATGAACTAACGGATCTGCAATTTAACTCACGAAGCCTCCTTCTAACAGCATTTTGGGTATCAAGATGACCTCAAATGCAAATGATGCAATGGAATGCAATGATGTACATGTCGAGACGAAGATTTTGACATATCATACGCCCAAAACGGAGCTACGGTTGCGGAGATACAAGTAGTCAAAGATAGCACGAAAATTAGGGTTTCGGGGGAGAGAGGTCAACCCAGATCTAGATCCAGCCGCACTGTAGCAGTGGCGCGACTCCCGAGGTTCACCGGCCCGACTTGGAGCTCGCCGGCGTCGGACTTGGCGCGGAGGAGGGGCTCGCCGGCCGGGAGGGAGAGGGCGGCGGGGCCGGTGAGTCGCC
>NC_041391.1:536859380-536868875 GCF_002162155.2 Triticum dicoccoides | reverse complement strand
GGGGCCGGCCTCGGGCTCCCGGGCCTCGGCGGCGGCGATGTGGGCCTCGCCCACGTGGCGGCGCGGGACTCGCTGTGGCGGCGGGGCGGACTTTTTCCGGTCGGATCCGGACACGTCCGTCGGTGGCGGGGTTGATCTGGTTTTTTTTTAAGACTAGGGTTTCGGACGGGGGAAGAAGAGATCCAAATGGAGGGGGTATAAATAGGCATAAGTGGAGCTAGGAGAGTCCAAATGAGGTGCGGTTTTCGCCCACACGATCGTGATCGAACGCTCTAGGACATGGAGCAGAGTTTGGTGGGTTTTGGGCCAAAATGGAAGGGTGTTGGGCTGCAACACACACGAGGCCTTCTCGGTCCCTCGGTTAACCGTTGGAGTATCAAACGAAGTCCAAATGATACGAAACTTGACAGGCGGTCTACCGGTAGTAAACCAAGGCCGCTTGACAAGTCTCGGTCCAATCCGGAAATGTTTAATCCCCACACAAGAAAGAAAGGTAGAAATGACCACCGGAGGAGAACGGAACGCCGGATTGCAAAACGGACAACGGGGAAAATGCTCGAATGCATGAGATGAACATGTATGCAAATGCAATGCACGAGATGACATGGTATGAGATGCATGAAAACGAAAACAACACACGGAGACAAGGACCCGAACCCGAGAAATAAATATAACTTGACACCGGAAACGGCAAGAGTTGGAGTACAAATGGGGAAAGTTACATCTGGGGCGTTACAACACTCCACCACTACGAAAAGATCTCGTCCCGAGATCTAGGACTGAAAGAACTCCGGGTACTCAGAACGGAGGTGATCCTCGCGTTCCCAGGTAGCTTCACGGTCGGAATGGTGAGACCACTTAACTTTGAGGAATTTGATTGACTTGTTGCGAGTCTTGCGTTCAGTCTCTTGAAGAATAGCAACTGGGTGCTCACGATAAGAGAGATCTTCTTGGAGCTCAATGTCCTCGAAGTTGACGGTGCGGTCAGGAGTCTTGAAGCACTTTCGAAGCTGAGAGACATGGAACACATCATGAACATTTGCAAAGTTTGAAGGAAGCTCAAGTTGATAGGCGAGGTCGCCTCTCTTGCTGACAATTTTGAAAGGTCCCACGTATCTAGGGGCAAGCTTCCCTTTGATACCGAAGCGACGAGTACCTTTCATAGGAGAGACGCGGAGGTAAACATGATCTCCGATCTCAAAAACCAGATCACGGTGCTTACTATCATAGTAGCTCTTCTGGCGGGATTGAGCTGCTTTGAGGTTATCACGAATGACTTTGCACATTTCTTCTGCCTCTGTGATTAGGTCATTGCCCAACAGCTGACGTTCACCGGTTTCAGACCAGTTGAGAGGGGTACGGCACTTCCTGCCATATAGAATTTCAAAGGGGGCCTTGCCCGAACTTGCTTGAAAGCTGTTGTTGTATGAGAATTCAGCATAAGGAAGACAGTCCTCCCACTTCATGCCGAAGGAGATCACACAAGCCCTGAGCATGTCTTCGAGAATCTGGTTGACACGCTCGACTTGACCGCTTGTTTGAGGATGGAAAGCTGTGCTGAAGCGGATGTTGGTGCCCATGGCCTTCTGAAAAGAATCCCAAAACTTGGAGGTAAAGATGCTGCCACGGTCTGAAGATATTACTTGAGGAATACCGTGCAGAGAGACAATGCGAGAGGTATAGAGTTCCGCCAATTGAGCTGCAGTGATTGACTCTTTGATAGGCAGAAAGTGAGCCACTTTGGTGAGCTTGTCGATGACGACGAATATAGCATCATTGCCACGCTTGGACTTTGGAAACCCAGTCACGAAGTCCATTTCAATGTGGTCAAACTTCCATTCTGGAATGGCAAGAGGTTGGAGGAGACCTACTGGCCTTTGGTGTTCTGCCTTCACTCTTCTGCAGACATCACACTCGTTCACGAATTGAGCGATCTCGCGCTTCATACGAGTCCACCAATAAGTTTGCTTGAGATCCTGATACATCTTCGTACTACCAGGGTGGATGGAGAGGAGAGAGTTGTGAGCCTCGTTCATGATCACCTTACGAAGTTCACCTTTGGGCACAACAATTCGATCCTCGAAGAAGAGAGTGTCCTTGTCATCAAGTCGGTAGCACTTGTACTTGGACTGACTCTTTGCAATACCAATCTTCACCTTCTTCACCATAGCATCAAGAAGTTGGGCTTGGCGAATCTGGTCTTCCAAGGTAGGAGAAACTTGAAGGTTGGCGAGGAAACCTTGAGGAACAACTTGCAGATTAAGCTTGCGGAAAGCTTCACAAAGCTCGGGTTGATAAGGCTTGAGAATCAGACTGTTGCAATATGCTTTTCTGCTCAAAGCGTCAGCAATCACATTAGCCTTGCCTGGAGTATACTCGATACTCGTATTGTACTCTTGAATCATTTCGACCCATCGAGTCTGCCTGAGGTTGAGATTAGGCTGAGTGAAGATGTACTTGAGACTCTTGTGATCAGTGAAAATGTACACTTTCCTTCCCAATAGAAGATGTCTCCAAGTCAACAAAGCATGCACAACTGCCGCCAACTCGAGATCATGAGTGGGGTAGTTCTTCTCATTAGGTTTCAACTGGCGAGAGGTATAAGCAACAACTTTCTTCTCTTGCATCAGTACAGCACCTAGACCTTGGAGAGAGGCATCACAAAAGACCTCGTACGGCTTGGTTTCATCAGGCGGAGTCAGAACTGGAGCAGTGATCAATTTCTCTTTCAAAGTGTTGAAAGCAATATCACACTCCGGAGACCAAACGTACTTGACGTGCTTCTGAAGAAGATTTGAGAGAGGCTTGGCGATCTTAGAAAAGTTTTCAACGAATCTTCTGCAATAGCTTGCGAGACCGAGGAAACTGCGGAGTTGCTTTACGTTCTGAGGAGGTTCCCAATTCACAATTGCAGACACCTTCTCAGGATTCACGGAAATGCCCTTGGCAGAGATGATATGACCAAGATAAAGAACCTCATCGAGCCAAAATTCACACTTGGAGAACTTGGCGTAGAACTGATGTTCTCTAAGCTTGTCAAGAACCAAACGCAAGTGCTTGGCATGATCTTTCTTGTTCTTCGAGAAAACCAGAATGTCGTCGAGATAGACCAGAACGAATTCATTGGTGTAGGGGTTGAAGATGAAGTTCATCATGCGAGAGAACGTCGGAGGAGCGTTGGCGAGGCCAAAAGACATGACGGTGTATTCATATGAACCAAAACTTGTTCTGAACGCCGTGTTGGGAATATCTTGCTCACGAATACGAATCTGATGATAACCCATACGGAGATCAAGCTTGGAGAATACTTGAGCACCCTTGAGTTGTTCGAACAGCTCATTGATGTTGGGAAGTGGGTATTTGTTCTTGATGGTCTTCTTGTTTACTGGACGGTAATCAACACAAAGTCGACTCGATCCATCCTTCTTCTTCACAAAAAGAACACCACAACCCCACGGAGAAGTACTAGGCCGAATGAGACCCAATCTTTCTTGCTCATCGAGTTGTTTCTTCAACTCCTTCAACTCTTCGGGGCCGAGCTTGTAAGGACGTTTGCACACAGGTTCCGTACCGGGCTCAAGTTCAATAACAAATTCAACTGGCCGGTGCGGAGGCATTCCTGGGAGCTCTTCTAGAAAGACGTCTTGATACTCACAAACAACCGGAATCTGCGAAATAGCATCCAATTCACCCTTCTCATTGAGAGAAAACAACCGGATGGAATTATCCCGAGCAGCAAAGACAATGACATCCTCAGACGAATGAGTCAGTTGAATCTGCCTGGCTGCACAATCAAGCTGAGCTTTATGCTTAGAGAGCCAGTCCATCCCGAGAATAAGATCGATATCCGAGTTACCAAGAACCATAGGAGAAGCAAGAAACTTGAAATCGCCCATCGTGATAGCGACATCTGGCACCTCCAGACTTGCGCTCAAACGTTTGCCAGGAGAAATGATATCCATATGTTTACCCAAATGAGAAGAAACGAACTCATGCTTGGTAAAAAATGGCTTTGACATGAAACAATGCGATGCACCCGTGTCAAAAAGAACTTTTGCATGAATATAATTAATAGGAAGGTTACCCATAATGACATCTGAAGAATCCTCAGCCTGAGCTGCATTCAGCATATTGACCTTGGCGTGCTTGGGATTATGCTTGACCACAGCTGTACTTGCCGATCTGACAGGAGGAGGAGGAGGAAGACGCCTCTAGTTGGTACACTTGTTGGCATAGTGACCCTTCTGTTGGCACTTGTTGCACGTGACCTCTGAAAGCGGACGGTGATACGGAGCACTTGATCTTGGCGCTTGAGACGAAGACTTGTTCTGAAAGCCTGGGTTGGGTGGGTGGGAGAAACCACTGCCACCTTTACTCTTCTGCTGATACGGCTGACGGAACGGAGGAGGAGGAAGCCAATACTTCTGCTGCTTGACCACTTGAGTAGAGGAAGAAGGAGTAACATCTCTGGCACGCTTCATGGAAGCATCACATCTCATCTGAGCAGCCTCTTGCTTCAGTGCCATGTTGTAGAACTCATCGTATCTCAACGGCTCAAAGAGGACAAGAGCGAGCTGAATTTCCTCACGAAGACCACCCCTGAACTGATAGATCATGCTCTTCTCATCAGGAACATCCTGCTTGGCAAAACGGGCGAGCTTCTGGAACAACTTGTTGTAGTCATAGACAGACAAAGAGCCTTGCTTCAGATTGCGGAATTCCTGACGCTTACTCTCAACCACACTTTGAGGGATGTGATGAGCGCGGAAATCTTGACGGAAATCGTCCCAAGTGATAACACGTCCACCTCTGGAATCCTTGTACTGCTGGAACCACTCTGCAGCCTGATCTTTGAGCTGGAAAGAAGCGAACTTGACGAAATCTTCAGGCCTGACGTTGCTACATTCAAAATGCTTGCCCAGATCCACTAGCCAATCGTCAGCATCGGTAGCCTCAACACAACCGCTGAACGTCTTTGGGCCATTTGCGAGGAACTGGTTCAGAGTAGCAAAGTGGTGCTGATTATGGCCTTGATTCCCTTGACTGCCTTGATTGCGCTCTTGAAGGATTTGCATGATCAACTGTGTATTTGCATTAGTAGCGGCCATCACAGCTTGCCATGCTTCTGGAGGAGGCGGAGGTGGAGGCGGATCAGGATTCGGAGTCGTGCGCGTTGGAGGAGCCATCCTGAAGAGGTTGACCACCATTAGCACATAGATAGACAACAATATAGAAGCTGAATCCAACGGAATGAAAATTGCAACATATAGTCTTCACATCCGAACAAAATGAACGAATGCATTCCTCTTCAAATGGTCACATATCCATAAATTGAGAAGCCACGTAGAATTAAGGAAGAGAAATAATTCAACAAGGTACGGATCAAGAACGAATAATCGGTAAGAAATCCCAATCTCAAACCAATATCCGTGGAAGAAGAACTAGAGCTACTAGAATTCCCACCTATGAAATTCCCGAACCTTTCCGGTTATGCAATCAAGTGTTGGGGATACAGGGGAAGCACAATATCTCACCCAAACTAGCAAATCCTACATCCAGCTGTATCCATCCTTCAACACATAACCAGGAAAACTTCGGAAACCATCTACCTCAACCTTCGAAAAGCATCCGTTATACAAGTTATGGCGATACTCCCGAACTCCCGCCCCAGTACTGGGTGGCGTCGAGGTTATCTCACCAACGAACTGTATAAAAGAGATTTTCGATGTCGGCGAACATATCTCAAGTATACCAGAATTGCAACGATAAAATTGTGACGACAACACCTCGGAGCTCAACTCCCCGGGACACTGCCACAACCCCTAAAGACAGGAGGCACCAAGAACAATGTTCTCATCACAAAACCATCGGAACAAAACCAAGATGCTCGCGTGATCCTAAAAATTTTTTAGTGAAATTTGAGAAGAGAAGAGTCAAAACTCTACGCCAGGATGCCTTACCAGAGTGATGAGGAGACTGGGAAGTAAAAAGAATTCCTAAGCTCTCCGATATATAATTCCTAAGGACTCAAAACATTTTTCTAGACACAACTCGGCTGCTAAAAACGATCAAGCAATGGGGCTCCTAAGGTCGGGGAAGGCTCTGATTACCAACTTGTAACGCCCTCGATGCGGCTATAGCTCCCACGTGGCGAGGCACGACTTAGAGGCATAACCGCATTGAAAGCAATGTCGCAAGTCAGGCAATCATTACAACATCCCATGTAATATATAATAAAAGGGGGAGATAACATAGTTGGCTTACACTCGCCACGTCACATCAGAGTACATAAATAACATCCATCAAACGAACACTCATGGCCCGACTACGGCGCCAAAATAGAAAAGAACCCAACATGCGACAAGGTCCTGAATCGATAACCCCAACTAGGCACCACTACTGATCATCCGGAAAAGATATGTAGTATCGCTGAGAGTCCTCGTCGAACTCCCACTTGAGCTCGTAATCGTCAACTGGAGCAGAAACACCTGGACCTGCATCTGGAGTTGTAATATCTGTGAGCCACACGGACTCAGCAATCTCACACCCACGCGATCAAAACTATTTAAGCTCATGGGAATGGATAAGGCAAATATATGTGGAGCTGCAGCAAGCGACTAGCATATGTGGTGGCTAACTTATACGCAAAAGAGAGCGAGAAGAGAAGGCGAAGCACGAGCGAGAAGCTAAAGGAACATCCTGCGCAAGCATAACTCCAACACCGTGTCCACTTCCCGGACTCCGCCGAGAAGGGGCCATCACGGTAACACACACGGTTGATTAATTTTAATTAAGTTTAGTTCAAGTCATCTACAACCGGACATTAACAAATTCCCATCCGCCCATAACCACGGGCACGGCTTTCGAAAGATCAATCCCTGCAGGGGGGTCCCAACTTAGCCCATAACAAGCTCTCACGGTCAACGAAGGAATAGACCTCCACCCAAGACACACCGATCAGACTCGGTATCTCGGTACAACAAGATGATTCGACAGGTTAAAACAAGTCCAGCAACACCGCCCGAATGTGCCGACAAATCCCGATAGGAGCTGCACATATCTCTTTCTCAGGGCACACTCGGATAGGTCAAGCTACGAGTAAAACCAAACCTCAAGTTTCCCCGAGGTGGCCCCGCAGGCTGCCTGGTTCGGACCAACACTCAGAGGAGCACTGGCCCGGGGGGGGTTAAAATAAGATGACCCTCGGGCTCCGGAAACCCAAGGGAAAAAGAGGCTAGGTGGCAAATGGTAAAACCAATGTTGGGCATTGCTGGAAAAGCTTTAATCAAGGCGAACTATCAAGGGGTTCCCATTATAGCCCAACCGCGTAAGGGACGCACAATCCGGGAACATAACACCGATATGACGGAAACTAGGGCGGCAAGAGTGGAACAAAACACTAGGCGAGAGGCCGAGCCTTCCACCCTTTACCAAGTATATAGATGCATTAAGATAACATAGCAATATAATGATATCCCAACAAGTAAATAAATGTTCCAACAAGGAACGGCTCCAATCTTCACCTGCAGCTAACAACGCTATAAGAAGGGCTGAGCAAAGCGGTAACATAGCCAATCAACGGTTTGCTAGGACAATGGTGGGTTAGAGGTTCAATCATGCAATTGGGAGGCTGACAAGCAAATGGTAGGCATCGAAGCAGTGGCAAGCAAATGAGCGAGCAAACTAGCATAGCAAAGATAGTAGTGATTTCGAGGGTATGATCATCTTGCCTGCACAGTTGTCAGAGTTGACTGGATCCTCACAAGCGAACTCAACGGGCTCCTCGGTAGTGAACTCGTCTCCCGGCTCTACCCAACCAGACAAACAAGCAACAAGGATACAATCAACCACAGGCAAGTCCAAGCAATATGATGAAATGACGATATGCTATGCGGGATGCGATGCGGGATGCAAAATGCAAGATATGACAGGAAATGCATGAACCTGGCATCAACTTGGAAAACCAAGTGTTCCACTGGATAGAGGGGATGAAATCGCTTGAAAACGATATAAAGATCATAGGAATCGGAGCTACGGTTTAGAAATGGCAAGCGTTTTAAGATATGACACCGGTCTGCGATTTGCAGCAAGTAGGCATCTAAATGCAACGAAATGAACATGCTACAGCCACCAAACATGAAAACAAAATACATGGCAGTGATGTACACAAGATGGTTGACAAAACACTAGCACTGAGACATACGAAAATTCATCAATTAAGAGGTTCAAACAAGCATGGCTAAAACGCAAATGCAAAACAGATTTCAGACTTAGTGAAATTAACGCTAGTCTGAAATCTCAGATCACGATGCTCTCTTCGGAGCAGCAAAACAACATGATAGAAAACCTGAACATGACAAGTAAGAACATGACATGGAGCTACTCAACAAGCTTAACAAAACACCCAAAGTGACCTGGGGCCAAAAGGGTTCACAAAATACTCTACCGAGCTCACGAACATAGCTCGAACACAATCAGTTTTCAGACTTTGTGAAAACTGAGACACGCTGAAATATAACTCACGAAGGCATGTAAACGAGCTCGATGCACTCACTACGGTGCAAGTCATGGCAAGGAAAGCATATAACCAGCAAGAAGGCACAATGTGCTAGCTACACATGGCAAGAACAAAGGCATAGCATGCATGGAACACTAACGGTAGCATCGGCAAAATCGCAAACAAGTTGACGATCTGCCCAGATTAACAACGAAGCAAAAGTTGAGCTCGATTGAGTCAACCTAGAGCTCTCCACATATGCAAACAAAGACATGGATGGATAGATCATAACATAAATATCAAAACTCCCTTACTGATCATCCTCAAAAGAGGCACGGATCACTAGGAAACAAGCTGGACATATAGCATCATGAACTAAAATATCCCAGACTTAGTGAAATTACTAAGTCCCTGAAATCTGCATTCTCAGGTACCTCTCTTCGCAAGCTTGCACAAGACAACACACACATCCTAAAAATGCATGGGTGGCACCTCTGGAAAGAAGACAAAATCCTTCACAATTCATCCCAAAGGGGCACAGGCATATCATGCACGAATTAAACATGACAAAAATGACAAAAGTGCATGATGAACTAACGGATCTGCAATTTAACTCACGAAGCCTCCTTCTAACAGCATTTTGGGTATCAAGATGACCTCAAATGCAAATGATGCAATGGAATGAAATGATGTACATGTCGAGGCGAAGATTTTGACATATCATACGCCCAAAACGGAGCTACGGTTGTGGAGATACAAGCAGTCAAAGATAGCACGAAAATTAGGGTTTCGGGGGAGAGAGGTCAACCCAGATCTAGATCCAGCCGCACTGTAGCAGTGGCGCGACTCCCGAGGTTCACCGGCCCGACTTGGAGCTCGCCGGCGTCGGACTTGGCGCGGAGGAGGGGCTCGCCGGCCGGGAGGGAGAGGGCGGCGGGGCCGGTGAGTCGCCGGCGGGGAGGCGCGAACGGCGGCGGGGTCGGCCGGCGTCGGGGATG
>NC_041391.1:536855173-536858023 GCF_002162155.2 Triticum dicoccoides | reverse complement strand
TATGCAAATGCAATGCACGAGATGACATGGTATGAGATGCATGAAAACGAAAACAACACACGGAGACAAGGACCCGAACCCGAGAAATAAATATAACTTGACACCGGAAACGGCAAGAGTTGGAGTACAAATGGGGAAAGTTACATCTGGGGCGTTACAACACTCCACCACTACGAAAAGATCTCGTCCCGAGATCTAGGACTGAAAGAACTCCGGGTACTCAGAACGGAGGTGATCCTCGCGTTCCCAGGTAGCTTCACGGTCGGAATGGTGAGACCACTTAACTTTGAGGAATTTGATTGACTTGTTGCGAGTCTTGCGTTCAGTCTCTTGAAGAATAGCAACTGGGTGCTCACGATAGGAGAGATCTTCTTGGAGCTCAATGTCTTCGAAGTTGACGGTGCGGTCAGGAGTCTTGAAGCACTTTCGAAGCTGAGAGACATGGAACACATCATGAACATTTGCAAAGTTTGAAGGAAGCTCAAGTTGATAGGCGAGGTCGCCTCTCTTGCTGACAATTTTGAAAGGTCCCACGTATCTAGGGGCAAGCTTCCCTTTGATACCGAAGCGACGAGTACCTTTCATAGGAGAGACGCGGAGGTAAACATGATCTCCGATCTCAAAAACCAGATCACGGTGCTTACTATCATAGTAGCTCTTCTGGCGGGATTGAGCTGCTTTGAGGTTATCACGAATGACTTTGCACATTTCTTCTGCCTCTGTGATTAGGTCATTGCCCAACAGCTGACGTTCACCGGTTTCAGACCAGTTGAGAGGGGTACGGCACTTCCTGCCATATAGAATTTCAAAGGGGGCCTTGCCCGAACTTGCTTGAAAGCTGTTGTTGTATGAGAATTCAGCATAAGGAAGACAGTCCTCCCACTTCATGCCGAAGGAGATCACACAAGCCCTGAGCATGTCTTCGAGAATCTGGTTGACACGCTCGACTTGACCGCTTGTTTGAGGATGGAAAGCTGTGCTGAAGCAGATGTTGGTGCCCATGGCCTTCTGAAAAGAATCCCAAAACTTGGAGGTAAAGATGCTGCCACGGTCTGAAGATATTACTTGAGGAATACCATGCAGAGAGACAATGCGAGAGGTATAGAGTTCCGCCAATTGAGCTGCAGTGATTGACTCTTTGATAGGCAGAAAGTGAGCCACTTTGGTGAGCTTGTCGATGACGACGAATATAGCATCATTGCCACGCTTGGACTTTGGAAACCCAGTCACGAAGTCCATTTCAATGTGGTCAAACTTCCATTCTGGAATGGCAAGAGGTTGGAGGAGACCTGCTGGCCTTTGGTGTTCTGCCTTCACTCTTCTGCAGACATCACACTCGTTCACGAATTGAGCGATCTCGCGCTTCATACGAGTCCACCAATAAGTTTGCTTGAGATCCTGATACATCTTCGTACTACCAGGGTGGATGGAGAGGAGAGAGTTGTGAGCCTCGTTCATGATCACCTTACGAAGTTCACCTTTGGGCACAACAATTCGATCCTCGAAGAAGAGAGTGTCCTTGTCATCAAGTCGGTAGCACTTGTACTTGGACTGACTCTTTGCAATACCAATCTTCACCTTCTTCACCATAGCATCAAGAAGTTGGGCTTGGCGAATCTGGTCTTCCAAGGTAGGAGAAACTTGAAGGTTGGCGAGGAAACCTTGAGGAATAACTTGCAGATTAAGCTTGCAGAAAGCTTCACAAAGCTCGGGTTGATAAGGCTTGAGAATCAGACTGTTGCAATATGCTTTTCTGCTCAAAGCGTCAGCAATCACATTAGCCTTGCCTGGAGTATACTCGATACTCGGATTGTACTCTTGAATCATTTCGACCCATCGAGTCTGCCTAAGGTTGAGATTAGGCTGAGTGAAGATGTACTTGAGACTCTTGTGATCAGTGAAAATGTCCACTTTCCTTCCCAATAGAAGATGTCTCCAAGTCAACAAAGCATGCACAACTGCCGCCAACTCGAGATCATGAGTGGGGTAGTTCTTCTCATTAGGTTTCAACTGGCGAGAGGTATAAGCAACAACTTTCTTCTCTTGCATCAGTACAGCACCGAGACCTTGGAGAGAGGCATCACAAAAGACCTCGTACGGCTTGGTTTCATCAGGCGGAGTCAGAACTGGAGCAGTGATCAATTTCTCTTTCAAAGTGTTGAAAGCAATATCACACTCCGGAGACCAAACGTACTTGACGTGCTTCTGAAGAAGATTTGAGAGAGGCTTGGCGATCTTAGAAAAGTTTTCAACGAATCTTCTGCAATAGCTTGCGAGACCGAGGAAACTACGGAGTTGCTTCACGTTCTGAGGAGGTTCCCAATTCACAATTGCAGACACCTTCTCAGGATTCACGGAAATGCCCTTGGCAGAGATGATATGACCAAGATAAAGAACCTCATCGAGCCAAAATTCACACTTGGAGAACTTGGCGTAGAACTGATGTTCTCTGAGCTTGTCAAGAACCAAACGCAAGTGCTTGGCATGATCTTTCTTGTTCTTCGAGAAAACCAGAATGTCGTCGAGATAGACCAGAACGAATTCATTGGTGTAGGGGTTGAAGATGAAGTTCATCATGCGAGAGAACGTCGGAGGAGCGTTGGCGAGGCCAAAAGACATGACGGTGTATTCATATGAACCAAAACTTGTTCTGAACGCCGTGTTGGGAATATCTTGCTCACGAATACGAATCTGATGATAACCCATACGGAGATCAAGCTTGGAGAATACTTGAGCACCCTTGAGTTGTTCGAACAGCTCATTGATGTTGGGAAGTGGGTATTTGTTCTTGATGGTCTTCTTGTTTACTGGACGGTAATCAACACAAAGTCGACTCGATCCATCCTTCTT
>NC_041391.1:536848836-536854843 GCF_002162155.2 Triticum dicoccoides | reverse complement strand
CGTACCGGGCTCAAGTTCAATAACAAATTCAACTGGCCGGTGCGGAGGCATTCCTGGGAGCTCTTCTGGAAAGACGTCTTGATACTCACAAACAACCGGAATCTGCGAAATAGCATCCAATTCACCCTTCTCATTGAGAGAAAACAACCGGATGGAATTATCCCGAGCGGCAAAGACAATGACATCCTCAGACGAATGAGTCAGTTGAATCTGCCTGGCTGCACAATCAAGCTGAGCTTTATGCTTAGAGAGCCAGTCCATCCCGAGAATAAGATCGATATCCGAGTTACCAAGAACCATAGGAGAAGCAAGAAACTTGAAATCGCCCATCGTGATAGCGACATCTGGCACCTCCAGACTTGCGCTCAAACGTTTGCCAGGAGAAATGATATCCATATGTTTACCCAAATGAGAAGAAACGAACTCATGCTTGGTAAAAAATGGCTTTGACATGAAACAATGCGATGCACCCGTGTAAAAAAGAACTTTTGCAGGAATATCATTAATAGGAAGGTTACCCATAATGACATCTGAAGAATCCTCAGCTTGAGCTGCATTCAGCATATTAACCTTGGCGTGCTTGGGATTATGCTTGACCACAGCTGTACTTGCCGATCTGACAGGAGGAGGAGGAGGAAGACGCCTCTGGTTGGTACACTTGTTGGCATAGTGACCCTTCTGTTGGCACTTGTTGCACGTGACCTCTGAAAGCGGACGGTGATACGGAGCACTCGATCTTGGCGCTTGAGACGAAGACTTGTTCTGAAAGCCTGGGTTGGGTGGGTGGGAGAAACCACTGCCACCTTTACTCTTCTGCTGATACGGCTGACGGAACGGAGGAGGAGGAAGCCAATACTTCTGCTGCTTGACCACTTGAGTAGAGGAAGAAGGAGTAACATCTCTGGCAAGCTTCATGGAAGCATCACATCTCATCTGAGCAGCCTCTTGCTTCAGTGCCATGTTGTAGAACTCATTGTATCTCAACGGCTCAAAGAGGAAAAGAGCGAGCTGAATTTCCTCACGAAGACCACCCCTGAACTGATAGATCATGCTCTTCTCATCAGGAACATCCTGCTTGGCAAAACGGGCGAGCTTCTGGAACAACTTGTTGTAGTCATAGACAGACAAAGAGCCTTGCTTCAGATTGCGGAATTCCTGACGCTTACTCTCAACCACACTTTGAGGGATGTGATGAGCGCGGAAATCTTGACGGAAATCGTCCCAAGTGATAACACGTCCACCTCTGGAATCCTTGTACTGCTGGAACCACTCTGCAGCCTGATCTTTGAGCTGGAAAGAAGCGAACTTGACGAAATCTTCAGGCCTGACGTTGCTACATTCAAAATGCTTGCCCAGATCCACTAGCCAATCGTCAGCATCGGTAGCCTCAACACAACCGTTGAACGTCTTTGGGCCATTTGCGAGGAACTGGTTCAGAGTAGCAAAGTGGTGCTGATTATGGCCTTGATTCCCTTGACTGCCTTGATTGCGCTCTTGAAGGATTTGCATGATCAACTGTGTATTTGCATTAGTAGCGGCCATCACAGCTTGCCATGCTTCCGGAGGAGGCGAAGGTGGAGGCGGATCAGGATTCGGAGTCGTGCGCGTTGGAGGAGCCATCCTGAAGAGGTTGACCACCATTAGCACATAGATAGACAACAATATAGAAGTTGAATCCAACGGAATGAAAATTGCAACATATAGTCTTCACATCCGAACAAAATGAACGAATGCATTCCTCTTCAAATGGTCACATATCCATAAATTGAGAAGCCACGTAGAATTAAGGAAGAGAAATAATTCAACAAGGTACGGATCAAGAATGAATAATCGGTAAGAAATCCCAATCTCAAACCAATATCCGTGGAAGAAGAACTAGAGCTACTAGAATTCCCACCTATGAAATTCCCGAACCTTTCCGGTTATGCAATCAGGTGTTGGGGATACAGGGGAAGCACAATATCTCACCCAAACTAGCAAATCCTACATCCAGCTGTATCCATCCTTCAACACATAACCAGGAAAACTTCGGAAACCATCTACCTCAACCTTCGAAAAGCATCCGTTATACAAGTTATGGCGATACTCCCGAACTCCCGCCCCAGTACTGGGTGGCGTCGAGGTTATCTCACCAACGAACTGTATAAAAGATATTTTCGCTGTCGGCGAACATATCTCAAGTATACCAGAATTGCAACGATAAAATTGTGACGACAACACCTCGGAGCTCAACTCCCCGGGACACTGCCACAACCCCTAAAGACAGGAGGCACCAAGAACAATGTTCTCGTCACAAAACCATCGGAACAAAACCAAGATACTCGCGTGATCCTAAAAAAATTTTAGTGAAATTTGAGAAGAGAAGAGTCAAAACTCTACGCCAGGATGCCTTACCAGAGCGATGAGGAGACTGGGAAGTAAAAAGAATTCCTAAGCTCTCCGATATATAATTCCTAAGGACTCAAAACATTTTTCTAGACACAACTCGGCTGCTAAAAACGATCAAGCAATGGGGCTCCTAAGGTCGGGGAAGGCTCTGATTACCAACTTGTAACGCCCTCGATGCGGCTATAGCTCCCACGTGGCGAGGCACGACTTAGAGGCATAACCGCATTGAAAGCAATGTCGCAAGTCAGGCAATCATTACAACATCCCATGTAATATATAATAAAAGGGGGAGATAACATAGTTGGCTTACACTCGCCACGTCACATCAGAGTACATAAATAACATCCATCAAACGAACACTCATGGCCCGACTACGGCGCCAAAATAGAAAAGAACCCAACATGCGACAAGGTCCTGAATCGATAACCCCAACTAGGCACCACTACTGATCATCCGGAAAAGATATGTAGTATCACTGAGAGTCCTCGTCGAACTCCCACTTGAGCTCGTAATCGTCAACTGGAGCAGAAACACCTGGACCTGCATCTGGAGTTGTAATATCTGTGAGCCACAGGGACTCAGCAATCTCACACCCACGCGATCAAAACTATTTAAGCTCACGGGAATGGATAAGGCAAATATATGTGGAGCTGCAGCAAGCGACTAGCATATGTGGTGGCTAACTTATACGCAAAAGAGAGCGAGAAGAGAAGGCGAAGCACGAGCGAGAAGCTAAAGGAACATCCTGCGCAAGCATAACTCCAACACCGTGTCCACTTCCCGGACTCCGCCGAGAAGGGGCCATCACGGTAACACACACGGTTGATTCATTTTAATTAAGTTTAGTTCAAGTCATCTACAACCGGACATTAACAAATTCCCATCCGCCCATAACCGCGGGCACGGCTTTCAAAAGATCAATCCCTGCAGGGGGGTCCCAACTTAGCCCATAACAAGCTCTCACGGTCAACGAACGAATAGATCTCCACCCAAGACACACCGATCAGACTCGGTATCTCGGTACAACAAGATGATTCGACAGGTTAAAACAAGTCCAGCAACACCGCCCGAATGTGCCGACAAATCCCGATAGGAGCTGCACATATCTCTTTCTCAGGGCACGCTCGGATAGGTCAAGCTACGAGTAAAACCAAACCTCAAGTTTCCCCGAGGTGGCCCCGCAGGCTGCCTGGTTCGGACCAACACTCAGAGGAGCACTGGCCCGGGGGGGGGTTAAAATAAGATGACCCTCGGGCTCCGGAAACCCAAGGGAAAAAGAGGCTAGGTGGCAAATGGTAAAACCAATGTTGGGCATTGCTGGAAAAGCTTTAATCAAGGCGAACTATCAAGGGGTTCCCATTATAGCCCAACCGCGTAAGGGACGCACAATCCGGGAACATAACACCGATATGACGGAAACTAGGGCGGCAAGAGTGGAACAAAACACTAGGCGAGAGGCCGAGCCTTCCACCCTTTACCAAGTATATAGATGCATTAAGATAACATAGCAATATAATGATATCCCAACAAGTAAATAAATGTTCCAACAAGGAACGGCTCCAATCTTCACCTGCAGCTAACAACGCTATAAGAAGGGCTGAGCAAAGCGGTAACATAGCCAATCAATGGTTTGCTAGGACAATGGTGGGTTAGAGGTTCAATCATGCAATTGGGAGGCTGACAAGCAAATGGTAGGCATCGAAGCAGTGGCAAGCAAAAGAGCGAGCAAACTAGCATAGCAAAGATAGTAGTGATTTCGAGGGTATGATCATCTTGCCTGCACAGTTGTCAGAGTTGACTGGATCCTCACAAGCGAACTCAACGGGCTCCTCGGTAGCGAACTCGTCTCCCGGCTCTACCCAACCAGACAAACAAGCAACAAGGATACAATCAACCACAGGCAAGTCCAAGCAATATGATGAAATGACGATATGCTATGCGAGATGCGATGCGGGATGCAAAATGCAAGATATGACAGGAAATGCATGAACCTGGCATCAACTTGGAAAACCAAGTGTGCCACTGGATAGAGGGGATAAAATCGCTTGAAAACGATATAAAGATCATAGGAATCGGAGCTACGGTTTAGAAATGGCAAGCGTTTTAAGATATGACACCGGTCTGCGATTTGCAGCAAGTAGGCATCTAAATGCAACGAAATGAACATGCTACAGCCACCAAACATGAAAACAAAATACATGGAAGTGATGTACACAAGATGGTTGACAAAACACTAGCACTGAGACATAGGAAAATTCATCCATTAAGAGGTTCAAACAAGCATGGCTAAAACGCAAATGCAAAACAGATTTCAGACTTAGTGAAATTAACGCTAGTCTGAAATCTCAGATCACGATGCTCTCTTCGGAGCAGCAAACCAACATGATAGAAAACCTGAACATGACAAGTAAGAACATGACATGGAGCTACTCAACAAGCTTAACAAAACACTCAAAGTGACCTGGGGCCAAAAGGGTTCACAAAATACTCTACCGAGCTCACGAACATAGCTCGAACACAATCAGTTTTCAGACTTAGTGAAAACTGAGACACGCTGAAATATAACTCACGAAGGCATGTAAACGAGCTCGATGCACTCACTACGGTGCAAGTCATGGCAAGGAAAGCATATAACCAGCAAGAAGGCACAATGTGCTAGCTACACATGGCAAGAACAAAGGCATAGCATGCATGGAACACTAACGGTAGCATCGGCAAAATCGCAAACAAGTTGACGATCTGCCCAGATTAACAACGAAGCAAAAGTTGAGCTCGATTGAGTCAACCTAGAGCACTCCATATATGCAAACAAAGACACGGATGGATAGAGCATAACATAAATATCAAAACTCCCTTACTGATCATCCTCAAAAGAGGCACGGATCACTAGGAAACAAGCTGGACATATAGCATCATGAACTAAAATATCCCAGACTTAGTGAAATTACTAAGTCCCTGAAATCTGCATTCTCAGGTACCTCTCTTCGCAAGCTTGCACAAGACAACACACACATCCTAAAAATGCATGGGTGCCACCTATGGAAATAAGACAAAATGCTTCACAATTCATCCCAAAGGGGCACAGGCATATCATGCACGAATTAAACATGACAAAAATGACAAAAGTGCATGATGAACTAACGGATCTGCAATTTAACTCACGAAGCCTCCTTCTAACAGCATTTTGGGTATCAAGATGACCTCAAATGCAAATGATGCAATGGAATGAAATGATGCACATGTCGAGGCGAAGATTTTGACATATCATACGCCCAAAACGGAGCTACGGTTGCGGAGATACAAGCAGTCAAAGGTAGCACGAAAATTAGGGTTTCGGGGGAGAGAGGTCAACCCAGATCTAGATCCAGCCGCACTGTAGCAGTGGCGCGACTCCCGAGGTTCACCGGCCCGACTTGGAGCTCGCCGGCGTCGGACTTGGCGCGGAGGAGGGGCTCGCCGGCCGGGAGGGAGAGGGCGGCGGGGCCGGTGAGTCGCCGGCGGGGAGGCGCGGACGGCGGCGGGGTCGGCCGGCGTCGGGGATGCCGCGGAACGGCGCGGCGGGGCGCTGCCGGACCGGGGAAGCGAGCGGCGGCGGGGAGGCAGCCCGCGGCGGCGCCGT
>NC_041391.1:536679128-536848598 GCF_002162155.2 Triticum dicoccoides | reverse complement strand
CGCCGTTCACCGGCGTCGGGGAAGGAGGCGGCGCAGGCGTCGGGGTCGGGCGATGTGGGCCTCGCCCACGTGGCGGCGCGGGACTCGCTGCGGCGGCGGGGCGGACGTTGTCCGGTCGGATCCGGACACGTCCGTCGGTGGCGGGGTTGATCTGTTTTTTTTTAAGACTAGGGTTTCGGACGGGGGAAGAAGAGATCCGAATGGAGGGGGTATAAATAGGCATAAGTGGAGCTAGGAGAGTCCAAATGAGGTGCGGTTTTCGCCCACACGATCGTGATCGAACGCTCTAGGACATGGAGCAGAGTTTGGTGGGTTTGGGCCAAAATGGAAGGGTGTTGGGCTGCAACACACACGAGGCCTTCTCGGTCCCTCGGTTAACCGTTGGAGTATCAAACGAAGTCCAAATGATACGAAACTTGACAGGCGGTCTACCGGTAGTAAACCAAGGCCGCTTGACAAGTCTCGGTCCAATCCAGAAATGTTTAATCCTCACACAAGAAAGAAAGGTATAAATGACCACCGGAGGAGAACGGAACGCCGGATTGCAAAACGGACAACGGGGAAAATGCTCGAATGCATGAGATGAACATGTATGCAAATGCAATGCACGAGATGACATGGTATGAGATGCATGAAAACGAAAACAACACACGGAGACAAGGACCCGAACCCGAGAAATAAATATAACTTGACACCGGAAACGGCAAGAGTTGGAGTACAAATGGGGAAAGTTACATCTGGGGCGTTACACCTCATGACCCGCTTTTGCGTGGGAGAGGATAGTTGGCTGGCAAGATGTAGTACCAGCGACCCAAGTACATCCGAAGTGAGAGATGGAAACGGGAAACCACGACGCAGCAAGGACCAGCACCGGACAAGGGGAAACAGCCCGAAGAGCACGACAGTCAACACCGGATTCAAAAGCTCTCGGCAGAATGATAAAAAACTGCCCCTCAAGGATAACAGCCACGAGCTATCCAACTTAGACAAAATCTTGGACAAAATATGCCAAATCCACAGTACCCCCGAGAAGCCTGCAAACCATACCCACAGAGATTGTTGGGTCTTCAAGTAGTCCGGCAAACTCAATGCCGAACACAAGGGGCTCGACACACCAAGCGAGGACGATGACGAACCCCACAAGCAGAGCACCGGAAAACAAAAGAATTTCCCACAAGAAGTCAAAACAGTAAACTCACTTCAGGTGACAAAAGGGAAAATCAGAGCGGCACCCATAGAAATATGCGCCGCACGGCCTACCCCAGCGGAGTCCCGACATTGGTTGTAAAAACCAATCACCTTTGATCATTGGGATTACTCCGGACGTATCCGGAACGCAGGATGGACTGCCCTGATATTAGATCCTATAATCGACGGGCTCCAATCAGAAGTCCTAATGGACCGCGGTAGTGATCTAAACCTGCTATATCAGGACACAATCCGCAAAATGGGGATTGACCCAACCAAAATTCGCAACAGCAACACCTCCTTCAAGGGGGTAATGCCAGGTCTATATGCCCATTGCACGGGCTCCCTACTGCTAGAAGTTGTGTTCGGCTCATCCGACAACTTCCGCCGCGAAAAGTTAACCTTCCATATTGCCCCACTCAAAAGTAGTAATCAAGCACTATTGGGATGTGAAGCTTTCGCCCGCTTTAACGCAATTCCGCATTATGCATCTCTTACACTTAAAATGCCCGGTCCACGCGGCATCATCTCGTTAAAGGGAAATATCAAGTGTTACTCGAGCACGGAAGAACGTGAGACTGCCTGGCCAGTCACACACTAATCCGGCTCCGCTAAATCAAGCACCTGAACAGGAAATTCGGACCCCGGACACGGCTAGACGAGTCCAGCGTAAACATATGAAGACCTACTAGCCGCACACCCCCATACAAGGGGCTGCATGCATGTACAACAAGAGACAATAAAGCTCAATTTTATTCTCTTTTCGAATCGTACTCCTTTTATTTAATATAAAGTACATTTTTCGCACGATCTTTCTTCAACTAAGTTCTTCTCCTTTACAGATGAACACCGTGCTACACCCGTCCAGGATACGGCACAATAGAGACACAAGCGCAGACGTGCAGTAGGGACCCGTTGCAAGGATTCTTTTCAGATTAAGACCCTGCGTAAACCTTTTTTACTGTCTCTTGTTGATACACATCCCCCGGTTTCTTGATATAACCGAGGAGGAGGCTGGCATTTTGGCATCGGCCGCGTCAGAATTTTTTGTGTGTACCTGGACACCAGGGGCTTAGGGCATTGTTCTGCCCGTTTTCATAAAGACCGAATACCTTAGGGAGTGTTCGGCGTCTCGAGTTAGGCCTTATATGCATCAGCTCCGAATCATGTCTTTGGTCAAATGTTGGGTTTGCCCGGCTCCTGTGTTTTGCTGCCTTACGTTCCGATTCTATCAGCTAACGCGGCACCAGGAGAACTATTGCGATTGTGCCCCGGTTCGGCCTGGCAAGCACCTCAGTAGAGAAAGCCGAAAACTAACTGTCATGATATAGCGTGAGACTGGTCAACCACTCGATGACCCACCGGAATGTTTAGAATTCCTCCGCATTAACGAAGGACCGTTTCCCGGTCAGGCACATACGCGCCCCGAATTCGGGAGAGCGCGGTGCCCCTAGGGGCTATATAGTAGCCCCACCATCGAACTCCTATGGCTAAGTGAAAGTGATAAAGCATTATAGTCCGGTTGCCTAGTTTGCTACGCTATCACCTCCTTTACAGGACCAAGACGTTGGATTAAGTGTGAAAATGCGCTTTTTTTTGCAAACACCCCCGCACTATGTGTGTGAGGGCTGAATCCAAGGACTGCCATCTTTCAGGTTATATACACATATACGTTAACGGCCGCACAGGAGGTACTTTAATACTTGAACGAACAAGTATAAAAAACCCTTATATTATATTGAAACATTGTTTCCCAAATCATACATGTCATTTGAACATAATATCCTTCACGCACTGCGTCTCTATTAAACGAGCGCCCTGCAGGACTTCCTCAAAATAGTGCTCGGCAGGTACTCGGCTTTTGTCCGAATCCTGGGATGCAACGTCGGTGGCCTTCATCTCCGCCCAGTATGTCTTGACACGGGCGAGAGCCATCCGCGCACCCTCTATGCATGCTGACCGCCTCATTGCACTAATATGCGGCACCGCACCAAGGAACTGTTGCACCAAGCCAAAATAACTCTTCGGCTTGGGCCTCTTTGGCCACAAGTGAGCCACAACAGACTTCATGGCAAGTCCAGATAACCTATTGAGCTTAGCCCATTCGGCCAGACGATCGGTCAATGGAAGCGGACGCTCTGGACTATGGAACTGCGACCAAAAAAGCTCTTCCATTCCGTGATCCTTTTGGCCTCGGAAGTGTTCGGCCGCATCCGCGGCACTCGCCGCCAAATCCAGATAAGCATCCTCCGCACCCCACAGCTGGCCCAACTGAGCATACTTGGGATCCGTGAATTTCCTCCATAGCAGAAAAGGCTTTCCAGCCGCAATATCTTCGGCCTGACATAGCTCCTCTGTCATAGCTCTCATTGCAGAGCGAGCATCCTTTGCCTCAGTAGCGGCCTTTTTCAGGTCCTCTTGTTCTGCTCGACCTTCTTTTTCAGGAAGCTCGCAACGGTCGGTAGCATTCTTCAACTTTACGGCCATCTCAGCCATTCCTTTCTTGCTTCGGCAGTGAGCAGCATGTTCGGCTTTCAGCTCTTCGGCCGCTTTTAAGGCAGCCGCATCACTTTTTCGGGCTTGCTCCTTGGCGCGGGCAAGTTCTGCCCGAAGGTTCTCCATGGCAGCGGCACCATCTGCGTCAAGCATACAAGTTGTAAGGCACATACATTAAGCTACCTTACCGGGTGTCCGCGGAGAAGTTGCATACCTTGTGACTTGTCAAGCCGCTTATTGACAAGCACGATGTCAGAATCCACATGTCAAGTTGCCGCTTTAGTTCGGCAAATTCATCAGTCCAGCTTGCCACCGGATGCTTCGCCACCTACATAGGAAGAGCACATATTATACCTGGGATTATGATCCTCGGCGCGCTGTCATTTTTGACAACGCACCGAGTCTCAGGGGCTACTATCTATACAGGGCGCATTCTATATGCCAAACTGTTAGAAGGTACATCATTTTGCGTACCTCAAAACCCGTCAGTAAACTTATGAAGGCTTCATGCAATCCGCTTTCAGCGGATGAAATCCTTTCAATCACCGTACCCATCAGCGCACGGTGATCTTCCAAGATAGACGCTCGCCCGAGCAGATCTTTCAGCTCCTCCAACCGTACACCAGTCGGTGCCGGACTTGTCCAATGGCCTTTTTCGAAGGCCGGACGCGGAGGGCTTTGAGGGGACATACGACTGCCTTCGAGCCCCGCCGGATTCGGAGAAACCCTCCGTGACGACACCTTAGTGTCGTCCGCCTCGCATGACGGTACGGCAGGCGGAGGAGTTTCACTCTCCATCATCTCCGGATCGAGATCCCCTGAAGAGGAGCTCTGTTGAGAAGGGCTGAGATCCGAACTACAAGGAAAAATTTCGGTTATCTTCAGAAATAAAATAGGGATGTCTCTCATTTTAAGAAAATGCCCCTCTTTACTTACGGCTCGCTGGAGGGCTGATCTCCTAGGGGAAATAGTGCGGTCGGGGCATCTCCCGGCGCAGGACATTCTGGTGAGGATTTCTTCCCCCGCTTCGAGGCCTTGGTCTCCGGATCTTCAGAAGAGGTCCTCTTCTCCCCTTGGAGGGAGGGATTCTCGATCCCTCCCTTCTTGATAAACTCCTTCGCGGAGGCAGTAGCTCCCTTGTTCCCCCCTTCACCTTCTTCAAAAGTCACAGCCTTTAGCATCCTGGTTAACACAGGATCCGGCGTGGTCTCAAGGAGGGGGGCCGGACACGAGATCAATTTTGCTTTCGCTATCCACTCCTGTTCAAAGGACAGCTCTTTTAAAGGCAAGTTTATGATAGATATACGGATAGCATGTCCGGGTACAGGACTACTTACTTGAGTATCCGGGCGATTGCAGCTTAGACCTGCGTCCTTGGCAATTCCGGACACATTGCTCGTGATCCGAAGAACAGTTGGTACATCTCCACGGGCGTTACGCCCATAAAATGTTGGAGAGCTCGTGGTCCCTCCAGATTGAACTCCCATAGGTGGAGGGGGCGACATTTGCAGGGCAGGGTGTGACGAATCAGCATGACCTACGCTACTATGACCAGATTGATCTCTCTCTCTAGGAGGTCTCGAATACGGCCCTGCAACAAGGGCACATCCTTGGACGGCCCCCAGTTGAGCCCTTTATTAACCCATGACGCCAGCCGCGATGGACGACCCGAGCGAAAGGCAGGTGGCGCCACCCATTTGGTGCCCCTGGGAGCTGTGATATAAAACCACTCTTGTTGCCACAGACTGAGCTCCTCTTGGAAATAGCCCTCGGGCCATGGAGCGTCAACATTCTTGCTTATAACAGCCCATCCGCACTATGCCTGCTGCCCCCTGATCATCTTCGGTTCCACTTTGAAGGTTTTGAGCCACAACCCGAAGTGAGGGGTAATGCGGAGGAAGGCTTCACATATGACAATGAACGATGAGATGTGGAGGATGGACTCCGGACCCAAGTCATGAAATTCCAGCCCATAATGAAACATGAGCCCCCTCACGAAGGGGTCCATCGGGAAGCCTAACCCCCGAAGGAAGTGAGACATGAACACCACGCTCACACCAGGCTTGGGAGTGGGAATAACCTGCCCTTGGGCAGGCAGCCTATGCGAAATTTCGCCGGTTAGATACCGGGCGTCTCTCAGCTTGAGCACGTCTTCTTCCGTGATGGAGGAAGGCACCCACTGGCCTTGCAGGTCGTAGCCGGACATCCTCGAAGGTCCGAAGCGCCTGAATCTAGAGCTTTGGGTGTTGGAACTCGAGGCAAGGGGCGGATTTGATTGAGATTGAAAGAAAGGAGCAGGCCTTGGTCTCGTTATAAAGAGGTTGAATACCAAGAGCCCTCCCCGTGACCGTTCGGGACTCGCCTTCGATAGAGGAGGCGCGCCAACGGGCACGACTGGGTTACCCACACCCGTATTAATGAGAATCCCGGAATAAGGGGACACAATCTCTGCTTTGACAAGACGTGCCAAAGAAACCGCCTCGCTAAGCACGCTGAGGTGGAACAGTAAAAATGATTCCAATAAAGGCTTGGTCGTAGTGTGACGTCACGCCGCAGAATACGTCACCAAATTGAATTTGTGTAAAGACTATTCTCTCTACGAAGGTATGTGGAACTTATTTTGCAGAGTCGGACACTATCCTTGTGTTCAAAATCTTCTATGAAGTATTCGGAGGAGGAACCCGCCTTGCAATGCCGAAGACAATATGCGCGCCGGACTCGTCGTCATTGAAGCCTGGTTCAGGGGATACTGAGGGAGTCCTGGATTAGGGGGTGTCCGGATAGCCGAACTATCACCGTTGGCCGGACTCCTGGACTGTGAAGATACAAGATTGAAGACTTGGTCCCATGTCCGGATGGGACTTTCCTTGGCGTGGAAGACAAGCTTGGCGATATGGATATGTAGATCTCCTACCATTGTAACCGACTCTGTGTAACCCTAACCCTCTCCGGTGTCTATATAAACCGGAGGGTTTTAGTCCGTAGGATGAACAACAATCATACCATAGGCTAGCTTCTAGGCTTTAGCCTCTTGGATCTCGTGGTAGATCTACTCTTGTACTACCCATATCATCAATATTAATCAAGCAGGAGTAGGGTTTTACCTCCATCGAGAGGGTCCGAACCTGGGTAAAAACATCGTGTCCCTTGTCTCCTGTTACCATCCGCCTAGACGCACAGTTCGGGAACCCCTACCCGAGATCCGCCGGTTTTGACACCGACACCAGCTCTACAAGGAGCACCATCTCCGGTAGCAGCAGCGGCTTTGGCACCTGCACCAACACTTGCACTTGCATCTGCTCCGGCCCGTGCAGTTGCACCGGCAACAAACTGGGCTCCAGTTCGCACTTCATATACCAAAGTCCTTACAAAAACCGACATGTCCACCTTCTTGGTAAGCATTGGCCGCCCAAGTGCTTCATTCTTTTTTCTTTCCATGTTGTTTCACATGATTCACTGTGTTGATCTAACTGTTTGGGTATGTCTTCTTGTTTGCAAACAGAGAATTCCTAGAGCAACGAGGGAGTCGTTCAACAATCCGAGCGACCACGGCCAAGTTTCTCTTGCCATGCGCAGCCTTGGTGTGAATGAACCTGCTCAATATACCGTAAGTACAAAGGATGGTCGCATGATGATTGATGCTAAAGGATGGTCAAGGTTCAAATCTAAATTATATCTTGGGGTAGGGGATGATGTCAAAATCGAACTTTCTCGGCAAGGAGAGCTGGTCCAAATCAACTTTGAAATTCTTCAGTAGCAGCACGCAACTGCCGAACTGATCTATCCTCCGAGAGATTTTGATGTAATAATCTGGCATGGTGAAACAAGTGTCCTGTGTGTATAAGTAGTATGACAGTATTATTTATCACATGGTATATTGTTGATAGAATTGCAACTCTGATTGCTAGTTAGGAACTGTCGTTCGATTTCATTCCAATAGCTGTCATGCTTTATTCAATTTTGTGTATTCGCCTTGCGACAGCATCTAAAACCAGCGCTGTACCGATCGCTTGCAATATGAAAAGCGCTGAGGTAGAACACATGGGCCCCCAAACATGCAGGGTCGGCCTGCGGCCCAAAGTCCAGAACCATGAGCCTATCTGAGTATTATATTCTCAGCTGAACCCCCATAAAAAAAGTTGAACCCCCATAATGCCCATGCGTTGCAGAGGGAGTATATTTCTCGGCAAGGTGAGCCTGCCTGTGATATAAAAGATTTGTATATTTCTTTATAGAGGGAGTATCTCTCTGTCAAAAAATATATTTATGTGTAACTAGTTACTCCTGTCTTTCTACTTCCTTTCACTGATATGTGGGGCAACCGGCAACGGGGTCCATGTGCCATATGCATAAATTAGAGTGCACAACTTCACGGTAGACACACCCCAGTCGTAGCGCCGCAGTAATGCCCAATGAGCCGTCAAATCACAACCCCCCCCCTTCCAGCTTTAGCAGTAAGCTGGACGGACGAAGCGGCAATATTTCACTGGGCCTGAATCCCCTTCTCCCTCATCTGCTTGTTCATAGAAAACCCCCTATCAGCGATTGCATAGGGTTTTCTCATGGAGAACCAGGTACGAATTCTTCATCCATCCCCAATATATCCAAGTCCCTTGGTCGCAGTAATCCTAGGATGGCAGCCGCCGCTGTTGATGCATTTTTCTTCCTACTGAATCTAGTGTGTTTCATTTGCAGTGCCCAAAGTGCGAGGACCCTACAGGTTTCTGCGCCCTCGACGAGACGCCACACTTGTTCCTTCTCATCCTAACACAGCATTTCGAAACACGCACAGTATGTTCCTAGAATCCTCTTTTCTATCTGGGAGGGCGGTTTCTTTTTGAACATGTTGTGTTCTCATATTATTTTTCCTGCAGTGTATTATTTGCTCTGCCAGAACACATGTACTCAAGATGCTCGGCCTTGCCATAACTGAATACACTAGTTTAATGGTCACAGTGAAGACAAGCCATGGATATGAGTTCCAAGTTGGGTTCGTGAACCAAGAAGATCGCTGCTTTTTTTATGACCGAACTTGGATAAACTTTATCAAGTGCTACAGACTGAAAATTGGCGCATGAATGTTGATGAAAATAGCAGAACTTGGTCTCATCTTCACTGCGATCTTCCACCCCGACGTCGTTCCAATTGTTCATCCAAGTTACTTTTGTATCTGGTTCCATCTTGTTGCCTCGATTACTTCTTAATCCACCTATTCTGTCTAACTAATCACATTTTAAATTTAGAAGTAGCAACGAATCTCTCACGAAGATGCTACTTCTAACTAATATTTTCTTATAATTGCTGGCATGTGTAGGTTTTTTCAGAGTTAAGCAGTCTGCTCGTTTGTTACTCTACAATAACTCGGCTGTTACTGATGGCAATGAAGTTGACTGGATCGGCATCCACAAGTTCCTACACTTTATTGATCGCCTTGAGGTCCTTGTGGGGTGTTTCAATGGTGGAAGGCCACATGGGATATGTGTGCCACTGCTGCACTCGTTGAACAGGTCCAACTGTGTCGAGAAACTTATGGTACAAGTTGTTTTCTGTTATATATGTTGTTCATAAACTATTGCTTATACACAATTTTACAGCTGTGATCTTCTTGAAACAAGAACTGCCCAGTTCTATTGTTCCTATACAGATGCCTGACCATGTCGGGTCAGACTTGCGCTTGGTCACAACATGATGTTTATGTCGACCTACTCAATTCCCCTTGGAGGTGAAAAGATACTTATTCATGGGTGGTCTCAAATAATGAAGGCCCGTCCATCTTAGAGAATAGGACAGAAGATTATGTTCATGCTTTTCCATGGCTCTAAAGCGAATATCCTGTTTAATGACCACGTTGCGAGATGAAGCCACTTTCAGAAGGTTGTGGATGCGCGAGGTGGCGCCTAGGCCTTGTCCTGGGGCTTGGCGGCCTCACCCTTGGTTAACTATAGGCAAAGTAGCACTATTTGAGGTGTGCTTTGTACGGTTGAACCTGTATAAGTACTCATACTGCTTTCAGCTTTGGTTGTTAAGTGCCCCTGCTGGTTTCAGTTAAGGTTGTTAAGTACTCCTGCTGCTTTTATAGTCTGTCGTGTTTCTTCAGTCATGTCTTCCTCCAGCCGCCAAAACCAAACCAGCGCCGACGGGGCCGCCTGCTTCCGCCTCCCACGGCTGGCTGCACCTCAGCGCATGCATCGCCGCCCCACCGTCTCCTAAATCGTTAACGCCGACGTCCTCTGCGCGCTTTGGTGCGCTCGCCGCGGCGCCGCCCTCTCGCGTTGTCAACATGGTCAACAAACAACAAGAATCGGCAGAAGTACGTGGAGAGGATGACAGTAGGGGCCCACCACGTCAGTGTATGGAAAACCAAAATGCTTCCTCCTAGTGTTTTCCTGACATCTGGACCCACGACATTGTGAGCGTATATAGTCAATAGACAAGAGAACAGCGCAAGATCGGCTGACACCTGGGACGTAGCTACTCGAGCAGTATTTTTTTTTTGTTATTGTTGAGACGGAGCAGGGTTTGAACTGGGCTGTGGCCCGTCTAGCCCAGGCTTATATTTTGTGTTCACCATGTGACCAGCCCAGCTATTTTTTCTTTGTGAAAATGAGCCCAGTTTATTTTTTTCTGAAGAATACCCAATCCAGGCCTACTTATTTTTCTACGCCCTGATGGGCTGCAACTCTTTCAAGACACCTGCAAATCTTGAAAGTAATATGAAATGGGTTGTAAATATAAAAACAGATGACAAATTGGCAACTACTTTATAATTTTTGAATTATTTCACATTTTCAGATTCCTATTTCACTGGGCATTAACCTAATTTAAATATATCTTCAAAGTACTTTAAATCTGGCTCGACATTTTGGTATTAAAAATAGTTTGGAACCCACAGAAATATGCGAAATTGGCCCTGGCCAACCAAAAAAACGACTGCAATAAATTGCATAAGAAGTTGCCATGAGCTATATATAAATTATTAAAAAAAGAGGGAGTGGTCTGACTTGTGGGCCTGTTTAGTTGATGCGTATGTAAGATTTTTTTAGTTATTATATACGTCAACAAACGATTCTAGTAGACGTAACCATTGGATGTCAATCCAATGGCCGTCGTGTTTCTTCAATCTCTGATCTTCTTGCTCCAGCCGCCTGCTCCCGCCTCCCGTGGCCGGCTGTGCTGCCGCGCAGGCCTCAGCGCCCCCTACTACTCCCACCGCTGGCCATGGCATCCCTCTACTTACCCACTCCCCCTGTTATTCTGCAGCGACGGCAGCCTCACACCGCAGCCGAACCGGTGAACCCTCGTACTCCTCTCCACACGGGCTTCCACTGCTGCGTCTTCCCCTTGCTAGGCCTCGCCGTCGTCCACCGCCATGGTGCTCTCGGCGCGGCATGGTCAATGTGGTCAATGACCGACTTCTATTGGAAGAGTACTGTATGTGGAGAGGCTGACAGTTGGGTCCACGGCAGCCGCAAGGAAGTGCCTCCTTATTACACGGAAAATAATTATTCCTCCACCTGACAGCACAGACCCACCGGACGGGCCAACAGTATTTCGTGAAAAAAACATTTCCCCCTGACTGTTGGGACCCACTGTACGGGCCACCATATTTCACGAAAAAAATGTCCCCCCTGCTGTCAGCTCGGACCCACAGGAAGTGCCTCCTTATTGTGCACAAAAAAATGAATACTCCCCCTGCTAGCTGGAACCCAACATAGTCGGAGGCTGACTTGTGGGCCTACCAAGTTGACGGGGATGGAGGGCTTTGTCAACTTAGTCAATATGAACGATTCTAGCTCCTGTTACCGTACGATGTTCATCCAACGGTCGTAGTGCTTCTTCAACCTCTAGTCTTCTTGCTCCAGCCACCCAAACCAGCATCGTGCCGCGTGCTCCTGCCTCCCGTGGCCGGCTGTGATGCCATGGAGGCCTCACCGCTCCCTACTATTCCCACCGCTGGCCAGGCCATCCCTCTACTCACCCACACCCCCTGTTATTCTGCGGCGACAGCAGCCTCACACCGCAGCCGAACCAGTGAACCCTCATACTCCTTTTCGTGTGGGCATCCACTGTTGCGTCTTCCCCGGCTTCGAGTCGTCCCCTTCCTAGGCCTCACCATCATCCATCGCCGTGGTGCTCTCAGCATGGCATGGTCAACATGGTCAAGGAACGACTTCCATCGGACGTGGACTGTACGTGGAGAGGCTGACAGCTGGGTCCACGGCCGCAGCAAGGAAGTGCCTCCTTATTACGCCCAAAAAAATATTCCTCCACCTGACAGCGGGGACCCACCAGATGGGCCACTGTATTTCGTGAAAAAACATTTCCCCCTGACTGCTAGGACCCACCAGCTACATCTTCGCATGCAAGGAAGTACGTCCGAGCAAAAAAAATGATTCGCCCCCCTGACTGCTGGGACCCACCAGCGACATGTTCGCACACAAGGTAGTGCCTGACAGTCGGGACCCACCTGGTCAAAGCGTATGTAGCATTGTCATTTTGGTCGCGAGTACATACTGGTGGATGTAGAGGCGCACACGTGTCATAGTAAAAGCGTGCACGTGTCGTAGTAGAGGCGTGCACGTAGCATGTACACGTACGTACAACGGCCAGGGTGCAAGAAAGAAAATGCGTCCACGTATGTGTACGTACGGGCGGGGTCTCAAACGCCTACTCGCGCATACGTACGGTCAGGGCTCGTGTACATGGCTGGGTCAGAACGAAGAAACAGCGTCGTCGTCGTGTTCATGGGGAGCCAACTGGCTGGGTCGGAACGGAATGTGTGGTCGTGTTCATCGGGAGGGCTTGGATGGAGCAGGCGATGGAAACGAGGCCTGGCATACCGCAGAACAGAGGAAACGACCTTGTGTTTAACCGGCCACGTTCGAAACAGGATCCTGTTCATCGGGAGAGGTCTGGCATACCACAAAATGGAGGAAACAGACCTCCTACGGTCGAAACGGGGGTCCTGTTGATCGGGAGGGGTGTGGCGTACTGCAAAACGGACGAAACGGACCTCCTACGGTTGAAACGGGGGTCCTGTTGATCGTCAGGGGTGTGGCGTACCACAAAACGGACGAGACGGACTTGTGTTGGAGTGCTACGGTTGAAATGGGGGTCCTGTTCATCAGGAGGGGTGTGGCGTACCGCAAAACGGGACTCCACGAGATACTGTTCATCTTCACCATTGACCTCCTCCAGCCTCCATGGGCTACTGTTCATCCACCGTCGACCTCCTCCAGCCTCCACGGGCTCCTGTTCATCCTGCCTCCACCGTGCGCTACTCCACCGACTACTGTTCAACCACCCCTCCACGGGCACCCCTCCACTGTCTACTGTTCATCCAGCCCTCCACACCACGGGTCATGTTCAACCCCCCTCCACGGGCACCCTTCCACCGTCTACTGTTTATCCAGCCCTCCACACCACGGGGTCCTATTCATCCAGAGGCAACGCCACCGCTCACTGTTCATCCAAACCCCCCGCAACACTCACTGTTCATCCAATCGATTGGCTTCAGTTAGCAGCAGTAGCGAAGGAATCGCTCGATCGGGTTCAGTTAACAGCCATCGATCGATCGCTCGGATTCAGTAACGCGTAGTATGTAGTGCAATCGCTCGGGTTCAGTTACAGCCCAACGCCTCGCTTGGGTTCAGTTAGAGCCAACGCCTCGCACACACACGCGTACCTTACAAGAGAAACGTGCATCGCTCAGCCCCCGGCCTCCCACCGTACCGGGAACTCCCCGAAATTTTCCTCCCCCTTGCTTCTACCATAGTTTTTCCCGTCATGGACGGCCCAAAGAATGTCATGCAGTTGCGTCTCCGGCCCACCCAGGACGAAAAGCCCATTTTCTGTCATGATTTTTTGTCATAGAAGTAGGAGCCCATCACATCTATGATGATACCGGGTTTTGTCACAATTATCGTCATAGAAGTGTCATATGTATGACAGGAAAAAAAATTCCTTCGGCCCAAAATGTCACGGATGTGTCTTTTTGTTGTAGTGTCTAATGTCTTCAACTCCCATGCATGATGAAACTTGTGGTGAGGTTTCTTCAGTTTAGTGTACGAAGGATCAATCGTGGTTGCTGCCAAGGTCAGCAATGAAGGCTGAGAGGAGGACAACAGGCTTGCCTTTTGGAGATCGAAGGGCTGGCCTACAACGAGGCCTATCCGACCAAGGACATCCCTGTCATTCCTAAAGTCTACAGTAACGAATTTCACTCTTTTGTCCTGGAGGAAGTTCTTAAAATCTTGGCACTCAACATCGGCATGGCACATGTGGTAGACCAAGAACACGTTATATACAGAAACCTGGATCACGGCGCGCTTCTTCTTCTTTGCCTCCTTTAGAATCTTCTCTCTTTCCAGGATTGTGGTGTACTCAACATCTAGCCCAGCGACCCACTCATCCGTTGAACTGTTGAACATGCGTAGGAAGTGAGCAAGGCATGCTTTCACCATCGCGGATCCACGTGTGTAGATGACGATGAGCTCATCACCGGTGATGGCTCTAACCTAGTACTCAGTGACAACCATGGAGATTTGGGAGGCCATGGATTTTGGAGGAGGGTTAGGAGAAGTTGAACTGGTGTAATGTGAAAGGACAGGACGACTGGGAGCGAACTGTTGTAAGTACTTTACTAGTAGAAGACGGGGACGAGTAGGGCGTGCAAATGGCATGGGGTTGCTGGCTCGCCCGATGGATAAACGGCTGCAAGCCCCCAAAGAGTCCTCGAGTACTATGCGGGACCCACTAGATGTCATGTCTACTAGACCCATATCATAGGCCTGACGGTATAACTTATGCCTGTTCGCACACCATGGTGGCGCATGGATGTAACTTCACTTAATTTCATCAATCGTCGCACCTCCCACGACCTTCGCCTCCCTCGCGCAGTCGTGCCCTTTGAGACTTCGACCGGCTATAAATGAGCAATTTTTTTGCCTACTCCACATGAATAATACTCCCTCTGGTCATTTTTACTTCCGTCAACCGTTTGCAAAGTGTTTGACCAAATTTATACTAAAAATATCAATACCTACAATACTAATTATAATGAGTATAAGAACTACGTTTTATAATGAGTATAAAAATATTGATTTTACATTGTGAATGTTGATACATTTTTCTATAAGTTTGGTCAAAGTAGAGGTACATTGACTTTAGACAAAACTTAAATGCACAATGCAGACTAGTTCCTCCGTCCAGGTGTGTGCCATGTCCTATCTTGTCATCACAACAAGGTTAGCTATTAGAGTACTACTACCTCCCTTCTAGTTTAAAGGGTTCAAAATTTTCACCTACTCTTAGCAAGATAGAGGTGGTGGAATAGTTTTTATAGTCTGCAAAAGTACTCAACTAATGTTGTCGTTCTTCACAAAAAAATGTGTTTACCAATGCATGCATGAACACTAGTTACTCTAACCCCCCTCTCTTCTTTAATTCTTTGCCACATCAGCATGTTTGCTCTTCCCATGTGCATGATACCAGCTAAGATACCACCATTATGGCCAGCCTTAATCATCGCATGCAATAATTTAGTGCACCTTGAAATATGAACATGTGTGGGGCGTGTATTTTTTTAGTGACTTGAGACTATACCTAGCCCGTCATGCAAGATGACTTATTATGCACCGTTCCCCATACCTGCTGGAAGCCCGTTCGTCTCCAAACCTTTTCCTCTCCATGTATGGAAACAATATGCCTGCCAGACTCTCCTTATCCCTCCGGCGGTCCCACCACTCCACCCCGTGTGGAAAAAAATCTGCATGCATGACTCTCCTCCCCCCGCGCTTGTCCAATCCATTGTGACCAGCAATATTTCCACCCCTTCCCTCCCCCGTAATTTACTCCAACAAATATGCCCACATAGCTGTTACGTTAATCATGCAACATATCTTATGGGACGCTGCTTCAGTTACTTAACTACAGGTGCATTGGGTCACTGACATATGGGCCCAACAGGGGTCTGGCCCACATGTCAGTGATGTAACTGGACCTGCAGTTAAGTCAGTGCAGCTCAGTCCATATCTTACGTAGGTGTGCCATTGCTCGCTATAAATACTATGCCTCCCACGACATTCGGAAGAACGCTCATGTTCATCTCTATCTCCTCCCCCTCCCTCTCACGTCGACCACCATGGCATTGCCCCTCCCAAGTCCTAGGCGCCCCTTGAGGGAGTCCTTGATTAAGGGGTCCTCGGACAGCCGGACTATGTACTATGGCTGGACTGTTGGACTATGAAGACACAAGATAGAAGACTTCGTCCCGTGTCTGGAGGGGACTCTCCTTTGCGTGGAAGGCAAGCTTGGCGATGCGGATATGTAGATTCCTTTCTCTATAACCGTCTTTGTGTAACCCTAGCCCCCTCCAATGTCTATATAAACCGGAGGGTTTAGTCCGTAGGACCACAATCATAATCTCATAGGCTATACTTCTAGGGTTTAGCCATTACAATCTCATGGTAGATCAACTCTTGTAATACTCATATTCATCAAGATCAATCAAGCAGGAAGTAGGGTATTACCTCCATAGAGAGGGCCCGAACCTGGGTAAACATTGTATCCCCCGCCTCCTATTACCATTAGCCTTAGACGCACAGTTCGGGACCCCCTACCCGAGATCCGCCGGTTTTGACACCGACATTGGTGCTTTCATTGAGAGTTCCACTGTGTCGTCGAAGATAGGCTTGATGGCTCGCCTTGTTATCGAGGATAACACCACCTCCGGAGGAGCCCTGGCCTCAGACCAAACCCTCCCGCTGGGCGGCTTTACCATGGTCGCCCGCTCTGCAATCGGGTCGACGATGACATCTTGTGTCATCGAAAATCGCCGCCGCGTCAGCTCAGAATACTCCGAACAGATGGATCCGACGGAGTTGTCATCTTTAAACAAACTCCTGGATCGCATCGCCGCCTTGGGAGTCGCTACGGACTATGATCGGATTGGGCTTAAACCCGATCAGAGAGAAATTGAATCTCCACCGATCACCCACCAGATAGTGGTATTGGAGGAGCAGTGCGACGACTCTTCCCCTGTGTTGAAGATGAACTATGTTCGGATCTTCGAGCTCACAGAGCCGGATAATCACCCGCGGATGGGCCTGCCCCATACTCCGAACTTGGAATCAGACAGTGGGCCTGAAAGATTGGATGATATCCTGGAGCCCAAACTGTTAAGCTCGGAAGTTTCTCAAGCTCTGGATCCCATACAGGGTCAGGGTTCGGACTTAAAGCCACCCACCCACCCAGATATAAGAAATCTTACCCACATCAGACAGTAATCCCGAGAAACGGTCCACCACTTTTGGGCTAGATTCCTCCTTGTCAAGAACAAGATCAAAGACTGCCGCGATAAAGATGCAATCTCATTATTCTGCAAAAACTATATGTCACTTTTTATGGCATCCTGGAAGCTACGACACTACTTTCAAGAGCGTTCGATTATGGTGGCCTCCGAAGTACCCCTCAATGACATAATAAACAACCGCAATGCTACGGGCCGGATTGACAAGTGGGCCATTGAGCTCCTTCCATTCGACATATCATACAAGCTGCACAGGGCCATTAAATCTCAAGTATTGGCTGACTTCATCACCGAATGGACAGAAGCCGAACTCCCTAAAGAGTACGACACATACTCTAACTGGGTCATGCACTTCGACGGCTCTAAAATGTTGGCAGGCCTAGGGGCAGACATTGTCCTAACATCCCCTACCGGAGATACTGTTCAGTACATCCTACAAATATTGTTCATGGACTCCAACAATGCAGCCGAATACGAAACCTTATTACATGGTCTTCGGATTGCCGTCTCCATGGGCATACAACGCCTGGAAGTGCGTGGGGAATCAAATCTCGCAATATCTCAAATAAATGGAGATTTCGATGCCAAAGATCTGAAGAAGGCGGCTTATCACAACGTCGTTCTCAAAATGTCGGCTCGGTTCGAGGGGCTCAAGTTTCACCATGTGGCTCGAGAAAGTAACCAAGAAGTGGATGTCCTTGCTTGCATCGGTGTTAAGCGCGACCCCATCCCACCCAACATCTTTCTGGAAAGGCTTTTTAAGCCCACCGTGGTGTAGCAAGGGGAGAGTGGTAACACCAATCCGGATCCAAATACAACCCCAGACTCCGAAACACACCGATATCATGGGGGGCTCAGCACCGAAATTACACCATCGGCCCATCTCATCATGGCAGTCATCGCCCCGTGGACCGAACCCTTCTTAGCCTACCTTAATAGGCGAGAGCTTACCAAGGATCAGAACGAGGCACACTGCATTGTGCGGCGCTCTAAAGCCTACAAGGTCCACGAGGGAGAACTCTATAAGAAAAGCGCTACTGGAGTACTTGAAAGATGCATCTCCGAGGAAGAAGGGCGGCAGCTCTAGGCTGAAATTCATGCTGGTCTCGATGGTCACCACGCCGTGGCCCGGGCTCTTGTAAGCAAGGCCTTTCATACAGGTTTTTACTGGCCGACGGCCCGAGCAGACACACAGGACCTTGTCCAACATTGCGTTGGATGCCAGCTTTTCGCTAATCAAAGCCACATGCCACCCACCTGTTGGGGAACGTAGCAGAAATTCAAAATTTTCCTACGTGTCACCAAGATCTATCTATCGAGAAATTAGCAACGAGGGGAAGGAGAGTGCATCTACATACCCTTGTAGATCGCTAAGCGGAAGCATTCAAGAGAACGGGGTTGAAGGAGTCGTACTCGTCGTGATCCAAATCACCGGAGATCCTAGTGCCGAACAGACGGCACCTCCGCGTTCAACACACGTATAGCCCGGTGACGTCTCCCATGCCTTGATCCAGCAAGGTGAGAGGGAGAGGTTGAGGAAGACTCCATCCAGCAGCAGCACAACGGCGTGGTGGTGATGGAGGAGCGTGGTAGTCCAGCAGGGCTTCGCCAAGCACCGCGAGATATGAGGAGAAAGAGAGGTAGGGCTGCGCCAACAGGAGAAGAAACTCATGTGTTGGGCTGCTCATATGCCTCCACTATATATAGGGGGAGAGGGGGCTGCGCCCCCACCTATGTTTCCACCCCTAGGGGGCGGCGGCCAGCCCTAGATCCCATCTAGGGGGGCGGCCAAGGGGTGGAGAGGGGGAAACTTGCCCCCCAAGCAAGGTGGGGCGCCCCCTCTCAAAACCCTAGGCTCCTTGGGCCCTTGTGGGGGGGGGGGCGCACCAGCCCACCTGGGGATGGTCCCCTCCCACACTTGGCCCATGCAGCCCTCCGGGGCCGGTGGCCCCACTTGGTGGACCCCCGGGACCCTCCCGGTGGTCCCGGCACGTTACCGATAAAACCCGAAACTTTTCCGGTGACCAAAACAGGACTTCCCATATATAAATCTTTACCTCTGGACCATTCCTAAACTCCTCGTAACGTCCGGGATCTCATCCGGGACTCCAAACAACATTCGGTAACCACATACAAACTTCCTTTATAACCCAAGCGTCATCGAACCTTAAGTGTGTAGACCCTACGGGTTCGAGAACCATGCAGACATGACCGAGGCAACTCTCCGGCCAATAACCAACAGCGGGATCTGGATACCCATGTTGGCTCCCACATGTTCCACGATGATCTCATTGGATGAACCACGATGTCGAGGATTCAATTAATCCCGTATACAATTCCCTTTGTCTAGCGGTATTATACTTGCCCGAGATTCGATCGTCGGTATACCGATACCTTGTTCAATCTCGTTACCGGCAAGTCTCTTTACTCGTTCCGTAACACATCATCCCGTGATCAACCCCTTGGTCACATTGTGCACATTATGATGATGTCCTACCGAGTGGGCCCAGAGATACCTCTCCGTTTACACGGAGTGACAAATCCCAGTCTCTATTCGTGCCAACCCAACAGACACTTTCGGAGATACCTGTAGTGCACCTTTATAGCCACCCAGTTACATTATGACGTTTGGTACACCCAAAGAATTCCTACAGTATCCGGGAGTTGCACAATCTCATGGTCTAAGGAAAAGATACTTGACATTAGAAAAGCTTTAGCATACGAACTACGATCTTTGTGCTAGGCTTAAGATTGGGTCTTGTCCATCACATCATTCTCCTAATGATGTGATCCCGTTATAAACGACATCCAATGTCCATGGTCAGGAAACCGTAACCATCTATTGATCAACGAGCTAGTCAATTAGAGGCTTACTAGGGACATGGTGTTGTCTATGTATCCACACATGTATCTGAGTTTCCTATCAATACAATTATAGCATGGATAATAAACAATTATCATGAACAAGGAAATATAATAATAATGCCCTACAAACAATCCCCATTACCTGGCCTTTTGCGGTCTGGGGATTGGACATGGTTGGACCCCTTAAAGGAGGAAGCCATAAGAAAAAATATCTGCTGGTCATGGTGGATAAATTCACTAAGTGGATAGAGGCCAAACCAGTCAAAACGGCCGAAGCCAGGCCAGTGGTAGATTTTATATCCGGCGTTGTGCACCGTTATGGTGTCCCACACAGCATTATCACTGACAATAGCTCCAATTTCACAGCTGATGAGGTGAAAGTCTGGTGTGCTAATCTGGGCATCAAGCTCGATTATGCCTCCGTATACCACCCACAAACCAACGTTCAAGTCGAACGAGCTAATGGTCTTATTATGAGCGGCATCAAACCCAGATTAGTGCGGTCTTTGAAAGAATTAGACAAGCACTGGCTGGAGGAGCTCGACTCCATACTCTGGGGGTTGCAGACCATGCCCAATCGTTCTACCGGATATACACCTTTCTTCATGGTGTACGGCGCAGAGGCTATGTTACCTTGCGACATTATCCATGACTCACCTAGAGTGCGCATGTATGAAGAGAGAGAGGCCAAGCTGGATCGGCAGGACAACTTAGATGCCCTGGAGGAGGAGTGTGACGTTGCTAAGGCCCGTTCTGCATTTTATCAACAATAGGCTCACAGATATCAAAGCAGAGAAGTACGGGCCAAGACTTACAACATTGGTGAACTTGTTCTACGCTTGCCAGAGAAGAAAAATGACAAACTCAAGCCCAAGTGGGAGGGTCCCTTCATCATCGACGAAGTTCTCACCGGTGGAGCGTACCACCTGCGTGATGCATCAGACAACCGCCTGGAGCCGAACCCATGGAACACAGCCAGACTCCAAAGATTCTATGCCTAGCGCCGGACTCTTCGTTCCTCTCCTTTTTACCTTCTTTTTTCCTTTATTTACTTTTCCTCTCTTTTCACTTTTACTTACTAAGCTGTAAAGCTCTTACACGGCTCGAGCATACGCCTAAAAACACATACAATTCTTAAATATGTCTGTCCATTATACCTGGGGGCTTCTCATACACAAGCTTATTACTATTATTTTCCGAGCATCAAGTTCACCACATATGTGTATTTTCCACATATTTACCTTTTATTCGCCATTATATGTATCTATATGACTTAAGATTTGGCCAAGCTGGGTTGCCTGGCTCCTGTGCTTATGCCCTACGTTCCCGTTAGTTCGGCTAGGGCATAAAGGGAGCATCTCGGTTATTGTTACTGCCGAGTCATCCGGATGTGTACCTCAAACTGGGTGAAGCCGAAAGCTAGCGTTCTTAAGGGAATATTCGGTCGGTGGACTAAAGATGTGGTTTACTTGTCGCATTATGAACCCCCAGATGTTATGTAATGATGTGGTTTCTTCAAACACAGTTGGGACATGCACCTTGATGCATGCTTACCCAGGGAAAGGAACCCTTAATGGAACTATTCTCTCTGGAAGATGTTTCTTATGATTATAATGTAATATAACATAACTAGACGGATACTTGTCTGTTCAAGCAACTATGACCCCTACGCCTGGTTTCCACACATACCCCGGTTTATATTACCGAGCGGGTATTCGGAAGCACTCCGCACCTTAGGGTACGGAGGTTGAAGCGAAAAGGTCTGCCATGACAAGCATTTTTTTACAATTCAGCTAGAAGACATAATCTGTCACATGAAGTACATAGTCACTTAGACTCAAACACTTCTTCTATGCCATCTAACAAGCTATCTAGCCTACAATCCTGCTGGGAATACTTGGTGGCTACTTGAACCTGGTCATATACCAGACTAACGGGAATTTCTTCCCCATTTGACCCTACAGGTCCGACCCGGGCCATGTGGTTTGGGTCGAGCTTGGTATACCAAGTTTTCACCATTGCCCAGGCTTCTCGCGCACCTTCCTGGCAGGCAGAAATCTTCCATAATCGGAAGCGCCGCCGCGCTCCCTTGAATAGTTGTACAAGCCCCTCCATACTTCCTGGAGGAGAGTCGGATGGCCACAAGGCCTTGGCCACACCTCGCATCGCCTGCCGAGCTCTCTCGTGCAGTTGCTACAGCTCTTGTAGTAGATCGCTTGACAATACGGACACCTCCTCTTTGGGATGACCCGTCAATATACCTACAGACAGAATTATTGTCAGTTTCTTTCCTTGCCGAACTATGTAAAGGTAAATCCGAACACATACTAAATATGCTGCCTCGCAGCTTCTTATTCTCCTTCATGGAGTCCGCTAGCTGGGCTCGCACATCTTTTAGCTCTTCGCCGAGCTGGGTGTTGGCATCTTGGAGTTTGTTCTTATCCGCCCTGACCTGTGTCAAGATACGTTCGCCCGCGGCTAGTTGCCTTTGAGCTCCTGAACCTCGTGCTTGTGCAACATCCAGCGCTTTTGTTATAAGAAGTTGCGCTTGTAATAATAATCCTGGTATATGATTATGTTTTCTCGATAGCGGGGAACATTACCAGATGGTGCCTTCTTGGATTTCTCCAGTTCGGCAGTCGCTTCCGTCAGCTGGTCCTGGCACTTTTCTAGCTCTTAAGACAACAGATTGTTCTTCTCTATGAGCACCTGATCATATAATGATCCTTAAATCAGTTGTACCAACTGTTTCAAGTCTCGGGGGCTACAGGTATATGATTATCAATTTTGTACAAATGTGTACTTACCCGTATATCTTTCAAATACTGGTATGTGGCTCTTGCAAGCCCATCTTGAGCAGCTCGGATGTAAGCATCACCCGAGTTGAAGGCATTGAAGGCTATGGAGCGGGGCTGTGGATCTCCCTGATGACCTTCCGCCATTCATGTTATAAATGACAGATTAATATTTACGAAAGAAGATTCGGGGAGTTGATGGAGTAGAGTAGTGGGACGAAAACTCACCCAACTGGGAGGATTGTACATGGAAAATCCATCCCTGGGCTTAATGTGGATGAACTCCTCCTCCTCCCCTTTATATAACCCGGACAATATTTTCGCCAAGGAGGTGTGAGTGTCCGGACCCTTCGGACCATAGCGGGTGGCATCGTCTTCTCCATTGATGTGCCACATGGGGCACCCTTGGTATTGGAGTGGCTGAACCCCTCACATTATGGATATCGCCATAACCTCGACTATTAACAATCCGGATTGGGCAAGCTTCTTTATTTTTCTCATCAGTTGGTAAACTTCCATGCTATCTTCCTCCCTGGGGTTTCGTGGACGCCAGCTGAGGCGCTTCTTCAAGGGAGTAATTGAATATTTAGCAAGGCCCCTCCGGATTGGGTCAGGAAAGGATACGTCTTCGATGTAAAACCATTCGGAAGGCCATTCTTCGGCGTACCGGATAAATATCCGGTCCCAGCGATGCGCCATATCTCGGCTTCGCCCACTTGGAATATTGATCCCTCTTGATTATGAGGGACGAGGCAGAACAACTTCTTCCATAGCTCGAAATGAGCCTCACAGCCCAAAAATAGCTCACAGAGAGCAACATAACCCGCAATATGCAGGATGGAGGCAGGCATGAAGTTGTGCAGTTGGAGTCCATAGTACTCCAGAAGCCCTTGGAGGAACGGATGGATTGGAAATCCGACGCCTCTCAGCAAATAGGGAACAAAGCATACCCGCTCCCCCCTGGACGGGTGGGGGAGCTTCTCCGCCTGTTCCCCGCCGTCGAAAGAAGCCAGTCCGGCTCAGACGGGACTAGATCCGTGGGAGGAAGAAATCCCTGGGTCTGCAGCTTCACCAGTTGGTCATGGAATACAGAACACTTTTCCCAGTCCCCTTGCTTGGGGCCGCGACGGCAGGAGGAAGAGCTGGGAGCGCTAGCCATGCTGGGGTGGCTTTTTGTGAGCAAGCTTTGAGGATTCCTCATTTAGGGGAGATGGTGTGGATTAGATCTGACGATCCCCATCTCTTTAATAGACAATTTTCTTATATGGTTAGGGTGGTAAATGCAAAATGCCCCGAGCTCTCGTATTCGCTCGACACGTGGAAACTGAAATCACGAAGGTACAGAAGCTGAGGAGCGTGTCATTAAATGAAGGGCCGGACACTTCTATTCAAGTCAAGTACTTTGAAGTATTCAGAGAAGGAACCCGCCTTGCAATGCCGAAGACAATCTACGCGACAGACTCATCGTCATTGAAGCCTGGTTCGGGGGCTACTGAGGGAGTCCTGGATTAGGGGTCCTCGGATAGCCGGACTATGTATTGTGGTCGGATTGTTGGACTATGAAGACACAAGATAGAAGACTTCGGCCCGTGTCCGGAGGGGACTCTCCTTTGCGTGGAAGGCAAGCTTGGCGATGCGGATATGTAGATTCCTTTCTCTGTAACCGACTTTGTGTAACCCTAGCCCCTCCGGTGTCTATATAAACCGGAGGGTTTAGTCCGTAGGACCACAATCATAATCTCATAGGCTAGACTTCTAGGGTTTAGCCATTACGATCTCGTGGTAGATCAACTCTTGTAATACTCATATTCATCAAGATCAATCAAGCAGGAAGTAGGGTATTACCTCCATAGAGAGGGCCCGAACCTGGGTAAACATTGTGTCCCCCGCCTCCTAGTACCATTAGCCTTAGACGCACAGTTTGGGACCCCCTACCCGAGATCTGCCGGTTTTGACACCGATACCCCTCGTTGCACTGCGCGGACGGTCACGTGTCACCGTTCCGTTCCTCGCCGCCACTAGTAGAGGAGGATGCGTCGGCATTCCACTCCTCGCCACGACGCGTCGGCATTCCCAATCTCGCCAGCACGCGCGTCGGAGGACACGTCGGCTCCCTGCTACGAGGAGAATACCGTGCTGCCCGCCGAGCCCCCCAGCCTTGAGGAGCTTTGGAAAGAAATGGATGCCCCATGTGGGAGGCTTTTCCGCCGGCAGAGCACGCCAAAATAGAGGCGTAGAAGAAGGCCGAGGAAGAGAAGCGCACCGCGGGGCAAGCTGTCTGGCAGGTCTATGTCGCGTTCGAGAGAGTTAGGCAATTGGCTCTTTGGCAGAAGGCTCGTGCAAGGGCCATGAGGGTGGTGGAGGACGCCCGTGCCAAAGCCCTGAGTGCAGTCTGGCCCAAGGGCCTCACCTATGCTTCATGGTACGTGGACCGGGTGCACTCTTCCAGCGAGGAGGAGTACCTGTTGGCGCCGGATCACCACACCAGTGAGATTGCGCTCGCCTGCTGGCAAGCCGCCAATCAGCACCTCGCGAGTTGCGAGGCTGAGGAAGAGGCGTTGTGTCGGTGCGCTGGGAGATGGCTGCACACCAGGGCACTCGTGGCGCACCGCAAGTGCTCCTGCGAGCGTCGTGGCTTTTAGTAGGAGTATAATTTAGTTTCATAAGGTGATCTCATTAGTTTTGGGACGCAAATGATAAATCCCGAACGTTCGGGAATTATTAGCGTCCTTAATTAAGTATGTAAGAGGGAAAGTTTGGAACCTTGTGTATCCGTACGCATTTTGTAAGTGCGTGCATATAGCACAAACTTTACTATATAATATCGCACTACACGTCTCTCTTTATATATGCTTGCAGACTGTGATACTCCCTCCATCCAGGTGAATAAGTCATCTTTGGTTGTGCACCGTGACCAAGAAGGAGGGAAGACTTTATACACCTAGACGGAGGGAGTACTACTATTACTTATGTACGTGCAAATGCATGTTTTAACATTACGATGCGGTTTTTGTAAAAGTAGAAAAACAGCACTAGTCAAGCTTGTGAAACGATTCAATGCAAAACAAATGCAAACATGCTCGTTTGATTGTTTACTTTTAGCTTCCTTCTCTGTGGTTATTTCTCTATCGTACTTTGTACGGAGTATCTCACTCATCGGAAAGGCATGCAAATTCCCAAACCGCTTCCTACACCCTGTATCGAATTTTTTGCCTGCAAGTTGTGTCGTGCAATTGGAATTCCAACTTGAGTACTACTACTAGTAGGAGTACCAGGCGCCAGTTTGTTTAGGCTTCTAGATTACTATTAGCTATGTCCTGGTTTATTGGTCCCCATTGTAATCTGTGTCAAATTTTGATCTTAAATTTAACTAATGAAATGTTTGTGCATGTCACATGCACTAACATTTTATCAGTTAAATCTTTCGTCAAAATTTACCACAAATTACAATGGTGATGAATAAACCAGGAAGAGGTACAAGTAGTAGTTTAGAAGCCCAAATAAATGAGTGAGGCGCCTTAACGTTACTCTCCATTGTGACTAGTCTTATGGGAAAAGCTGGGGAAGAGATGGCTTACTTTTTAAGCCGCCAAAGGAACTAGCCCTAGGAGTAGTAGCTAGGGATCGAGTGTGCAAGATGAACCGGAGAAAGTAAATGCAGAGAGATGAAATGCAAAAAAGACGGAGGGATGTGATGGTTGCTGTCGGATATCGGGTTCCAGCAAAACCCTTAAGGTTCAAACTCTAGGGTGCGCGCGAAGATCTTCCCCCTACCGATCCACGTTCCAACGCCTCGCTGAGGATCTAAGCTAACGATGAACAACACAAGGGACGCAAGATTTATACAGGTTCGGGCCACCGTTGTGGTGTAATACCCTACTCCAGTGTGTGGTGTGGTGGATTGCCTCAGGGGCTGATGATGAAAAGTACAAGGGAGGAACAGCCTCGTGAGAGGTGTTATTGTGATGGTGATTTGCCTGAGAAGGATTCGATCCGCTCTTGATGGCTCTCGATCAGATCCTGATGAGATGTCCTTCTACTGTGGTGGCTAGCCCTATTTATAGAGGCCCTGGTCCTCTTCCCAAATATTGAGCGGGAAGGGCGCCAACAATGGCCATTTTGAAGGGGAACATCTAGTACAAGTTATCCTGACTAAAGTTGGTCTTCAACTGCTAAAGCACTGGCGATGACGCCGTCTTGGGCTCCATGGTGACCTCCTTCCTGCCGCTCTGCTGGTCTTCGTCTGGTTGCACCGAAATGGTAACCTTTGCCTGATGCCTCGGTACTCCGCGCCTGTGCTTTCCCCCTTTGCACCAAAGAGGAAATAAGGACACTGTGCAGGCCGGCGCCCGCCTTGCGCCCGCCTGGTCTTGATTGTCATGTCTTGCGCCACGGGTATCTCGTGAGGTACCCCTGCCTTGATCTCTCCGCCTCCTCGCAAGCCTGCCTGGTGAGGCCACTCCTGAGGAGGCCTTGCATCATCCGCCCTGCGAGGCTTGGCCCCTTGCGAGGGTCTTGAGCTTGAGTTGATGAAGATGGGCCATGCTGGGCCACCACTTGAGCTACGCCGCAGGCCGCAGGCAGGCAAGTCTGGGGACCCCCGTTCCCAGAACGCCGACAGTAGCCCCAGGGCCCAAGGCGCGCTCGGACTTGGCTTAGCAGAGAAGCGAAAGGTCAAGTGCGGAGCGCCGCGGGCCCCAACAGCCTGCGGCCTTGGTCGCCGCATGGCGGTTGATTGGACGTGGGCATCTCCGCTTCCCCACGCTGCCTCGACAACTGCCCATCTGACAAAAGGCTGGTCCGGGTTAGGCTTACCTGTATTGCTCTCGTTCGCATTGCTTAAGATCCCCTTTCTTGCTCTTGCCTTCCTGCTTCTAAAATCTCCAGATCCGCCTCAACCTTTCGCCTCTAGCGAGCAATGGTGCCCTGCAAGACCACGACTGGGGATCCATCAGCCTGGTACTCACCGGCGCTGGATCCCCCAAACATGACGGAGAAGAATCTCGCCCTCATGCGCCTGATGACGGCGGTGCAAGGCAGCGAGATGGGGTAGACTACACTCCGGCCCGGCTCCGCCTACCTAGAGGAGAAGGGGAGCACCTTCTATCCCTTCTTCATTAGTGTCGTCATTGCTAGTCTGGTGCCTCCTTTCTCTGAGTTCTTCCTTGCTGTCCTCCGCCAATATAAGCTGCATGATCTGCATCTCCACCCCAACTATGTTCTCCTCATGTCGATCTTCACCTACTACTACGAGGCACGCGTCGGGGTGATGCCTTCCATGGCCTTGCTGCACCACTTCTTCTCCCTCCGAGCCATTGGCGCCAATATCTCGGCGTGCGCAAGCTTTGTTGCATACTCCAAAGCCAACACAATCTCAAAGGCCGGGAAGAGGGCCGACGGCTTCCTGAACTAGTGGGTCATGATGGATGCCGGATGCATCAACTCCCAGCTGGCATTGCCCACGGGGCTGCCCCAGACTGTCGAGGCGTGGTCTCGTGCGAAGCTTGATGACCGGCGGGCAAAGCTGGTGCTGGAGAAGATGAACTCTGACCTGAGGCCGGGCAACCTGAAGGCGGCGAAGCTGATCGGGGACACGCTCCTGAGGGAGTTCTTGGTGCACCGGGTGGCTCCACTTCAGGCGCACTCGCGCCCGCTATGGAGGTTCGAGGATGCGGACGTCGTCCTCCGCCTAAGCTCGGAGGCCTTGGCTGACGAGGATTTGACCGCAGCTCTCCGCTTCTTGGTCGGAGAGGACGTGGCAAGCCCGAAGGGCGCTCCGGTCCCCTTGTTCCTCCATGACGACTGGGAGCGGGTGGTGGACGCCATGCCCACCTTTGACGGAGACGGTCTGGTGTCGGTGGAGGCTCCTGAGGGCCCGGCAGCGACGGCTATGGTGGACTTGTCCTCCGATGATTCCGGCGGGGGAGAGGAGGAAGATGAGGAGGAGGAGGAAGAGCGCGACTCGGAGGCGGCCACCAAGGGGCGGGGAAGACTTCCCCTGGCGCAGGTCCAGCGCCCTCCGCTCCATGCCGGACAACGACGAGGTCGGCGCCAGGCGAGGGGGAGAGGACCCGCCCTTGATCCCGAAGAAGGACAGCTCGGGGCTGATCTCCCGAGGGTCTACTCCAGCCCTGGTGCTGCCCGAAGCCAGCTCCAGCGCTTCCGGTGCGCCTTCCTTTGCTGCCGGACCTCCCGAGGCTGAGCCCCGTAGGAGGCTCTCGGACTTCAAGCTCGACCGGAGGCCGTTGGAACCCGCGGCAGCCGACCAGTAAATACTCGAACTCTGCTTTGCTCCTATTTTTGCCGTCAAGGCTTGACATCCTCCATATTTGGTTAGGCCGCCACCTGCGGCAAAGAGGCTGAAGGGGGACTCGGTGGCCCCACTCCGGGCAAGCTCATCTGTTGTGGCCACGCCTTCATCTGCGGGGAAGGGAGGCAGCAGGACTCGCACCTCCCCTGCCCGATCGTCCTCGTGAGGCCAGGAGGAGCGCTCTGGCGGGGAGCCAGCCCCCGTGGCCCCGCTGACTCTGGAGGCGCCTGCGCTTGACGCTGTCGCCGAGGTTGCCAAGGCCCAAGAGGTCCCAGCCTCTCAAGTCGTGATCACGCTACCGTCTTCTCCTGCTACTCCACCGGCTCCCGTCTCCTCTGCCTCCTCTGCCGCCTTGGACCGTGCTGCTGACGAGCTGAGTCGAATGTGAGAAGATCTCCAGGGCACCAACCCCCGCTTGGTGGCCGGGCGCCTGGAGCTGGTCTCTGGATGGGTTCGCTCTGACGCCTCCGTCCGAGCGGTGCTGAGCCAGGCTGTGACGGCTTCCGAGGAGGAGAAGCTAGTCACCTCCCTGGCCATAGCCGCTCGCGACGTGGCATTGAAGGATGCTTCAACTGTCAAGGGCCACTGCAAGGCGCTGGAGGGCAAGCTGCAAGGACTGCGTGATCAGCTCGCCAAGGAGGTTCGCGACCGTCAGGCGAAGGAGGAGGAGATGAAGGCTCGGGAGGCTGTCGTCAGGGACCATGACGCCAAACTCTCAGCTGATCGCGGCCGACTGAAGATGCTGGAGCAGACGCTGAAGGCGGAGAGGGTTGAGCTGGACACCAAGGCGAAAGTCTTGGCCGAGGACCGTGCGTCCATCACGGACTATGAGGTGAGGTCTCGCAAGGCGCTGAAGATGCTTTATGAAGAGGGTCTGGAGAAGCCGCTGGCCGGAGCCACGGAAGGCCCAGCCAAGCTGCTTCCCTTCCTGGTCGAGGCGCTTGAGGAGGTCATGAACGGCATCGGCCCCATGGCCGAGGTTCAAGCTCGCGTCCTTTCCTCCGCAGCACTGACACGGATCCTCAGCCACGTCTACCTCCGCAACCCCGACACCAACCTTGACGACTTGCTGGAGCCTGTGGATGCCGAACGCTCCGCCGCTGCTGCTGAGGCCGTGAAGGGCCGAGCGGAGGCCTTGCTGGAGAAGTTCCGTGCCTTCAACACTGTGCCCAAGCGAGGTGCTGCTGGCTCCGCGGCCTCGGGGGGTGGAGCCGACAAGAGCGATCCCACCACGAGCGGCGGCGCTGCCCAAGGGTGATCTTCTCACGGCTTCTTTCCTGCTCCAACTCCTGCAACATGCACCGTCCCTCGTGGAGGCGTTTAAACTTGTGTATGGTAGCGTGAGAACAATTTATGGTCTGTAATATTTGCTTCTGAATTTTCGAGATTTTGCGGTTTCCTTCCTATTTGCTTTGTGTTCTACGTCGGCAGGGCCCGACCCCATGCATACCTGAGCCGCCGTTAGCCCCGACCGGATCACCAGGACGGGACTAAAGAGTGAGGGGCTACGTGGAAAGTTAGGCTCCTGAGTCGCGATGCTCAGGAGTCCCCCTTGATGCGTAAATAGCAAATAGGGATCTGTCGTTCTACGTCGGTAGGGCCCGGCCCCGCGCATACCTCAACCGCCGTTAGCCTTTCGGAACTAAGGAGTGAGGGGCTACGTGACCAGTTAGGCTTATGAGTCGCGATGCTCAGGAGTCCCCCTCGACGCTCAAACGGTCTTCATACCTTCGCTCCGCCCGGGGAGGGGCGCGCGACGACTAGGTCCGAGGGACCTGGCTGGGTGGCGTGCGCTCGGGCGTCACCCGGGCATAGCCCCCGTGTCCAGCCCCCTCGCGTGGTGCTCCCGAGGGGAGGCATTGCGATGAGGCCAGACACTAAGCTCTGGGCTCCCTGAGGTTGATACAGTCATGGGCTGCCCTCAGTTGTTTATCACCAGCGCGGAGCATAGCGCTTCCGTATGTGTACGGGCATAGCCGCTCCTCGGCAGTGTCGTCAGCCAGCGCGGAGCATGGTGCTTCCACTGGTATGTGGGAGGGGGCCCCTTCGGGAGGAGCCCCTGGGGCATGTACGGCCCCGCCCTGACACGTGGCCGGCACGGTAGGGCTAGACGAGGTGTATCTGGGCACTCGTGAGCCAGCATGGGACTCACGAGGCCCTACCTCAAGGAGGGTTGCACTTGATCTTGAGCCTTGAGCGGCTGGGTGTTCCTGCAAGGCGGTTAGATGCAAACGCTCTACGTCCTCAGGTCCCGGCCCTTGAGCTAGCTCAGCTGCACCTGGTATGCTAGGTCGCGATGCCGTGGACAAAGCCAGGGGGTGAGGACTGGAGAGCCAGTAAGAGCCCCTGAGTCGCGATGCTCAGGCGCCCCCCTTTTAGCGTGCAAGCGGTTTGCATGAGGGAGAAGAAGGGGCCGCGATGGGCGAGAGATGATAATCATAGGCAAGTTGAGTACAAGGAGCAAATTAGCTTAGATAGATGCAGGAAAGGCACATGCCACTGGGTCAGGCCCGAGCGGCTTGGGGATGATGCAGCCTGAGGGGCGCCCCCACAAGGTAAGCTAAAGACATAAGCAAAACAGATACATGCCGCGGGGAAAGACCCACACGACCTGGGAATGATGCAGCCCTGAGGGCGCTCCCAGTTGAAATGAAACTCGAAAGATGTCACCTGATATCATTGCAGAGCTAGTGTTGGAGTAGCTGACGATGCGCAGTGAAGAAACCAATCCTCATGAGCCTTTGGAGCCCTGAACCTCAGGAGGCCCTGGAGGTCCGGGCGGCTCCTCAAGGTCCATCTCCACCTCCTCCAGGAACGCGTGGTACCTGGCCACCTGAGCCTCCAGAATGCTCCTCATTAGGCGCTGATGAGCAGCAGCCGCGTTCGGCAGGCCAAAAGGCATGCGAACGTAGCTGTGAGGTGGACCTTCGCAATGTCCCATGCGCGAAGGCCAGAAACGCTCCTGAGACGCGACTCAATTGAGCCCTGGGTAGTCGATGCAGACGCGCAGCCCGCCATACTCGCCTGGATGGGGAGCTACGCCGGGTAGGCGGCGGTTGCCGCGCATGACTCTCGGCTCCTGCAGCTCCTGAGTGACCTTGGTGATGAACTCCTGAGGGTTGGGCCCTCCTTGCCTCATGCCTTCCTAAGGGAAATGTGCCGCGAAGCACGCCTCCAAGTGGTGCCCAAGCGCCTCCCTCGTGATCTTGGCAAAGTCAGTGGCCCTCCAGGAGAGAGCCCCCGAGCCTTCCCCGAGGAGGGCGCCGGGAGCGCCTTCCTATGCGACAGAGAGAGGTGCCCCTTGGACGGGCGTGGATCCTGGCGCGGTGCCTCCGGAGGTGCCTGCCACCTAAGGCCTTGAGCTGGGTGATGTCTTCTTCTTCTTGGGAGCTGCCTCGGGAAGGTTCCCACTCTTGTTGTCTGGGTCCTCGATTGATGCGGCTTGAAAGGCATGCTCGAGAGAGCACACCGCATCCTTCTCTTCACAGGGGACTGTGATGACTCCGCCGCTTCCCGACATCTTGAGGATATTGCAGCCATGGTGAGTCACTGCCATAACTTGGCCAGGGCTGGATACCCAAGGATGGCATTGTACGGCAGGCGAATGTGGGCAACATCGAAGTCGATGAGCTCGGTACGGTAGTTCTTGCGTTGTCCAAATGTCACGGCCGGTTTTCCAATAAAAATATTTATTGATAAACCAGTCTTTTGAGTCCAGTATGAGAGAAATCCTCCTCACTGGTAGACAATTTCTTGATACAATAAGCCAGTAGCATAAAATATATTACAGGGTTGAACTGCGGTCGCTCAACCAAATTATTACAAGCACGCCAATAATCATACATAATGGCGGACAGGACACAGTGGTGTGGAGACATACTACTGACTCATGGATAGGTTGGTGGTGGAAAAGCACAGCGGGAAGGGAAATACAAGACTCTAAGAATATCATTTCATCGAACGTCGAGGTGAGGCTCGATAAATTTATTTGGTAGCGGAAGCGGATATAAAACAGTGGCCAAATCCAGGGTCGCACGAGACTGACTGGGACTCCTCTAAGTGTCGGACTCGCTATCGAACTCTTCATCCATGAGATCGCCTTCGTCAGCATCTGGCCAAATCAACAAGCCAGTGAGTACTTTGAAAGTACTCGCAAGACAGTTCGGACGTAAGATATAACAAATGCGTGCATGGATGCAACATGATTAATTCCTTAATGCACAATAAATAAAATTGGCATAACGGGTAAGTAAAAAGGGAAACGGCGGTAGTCCGCCTGAAATTCCACATAACATAAATAAGGACCGATCGGGTGTCTGAAGCGACGCCTCGAAAGGTGAACAAATAAAAATAAGGAAATGATGCCATAGTCGGGCATCTTAGCGACACCACATAAAGGGCTTTAAAAGAAATGCCACGGTCGGATGTCTGAGCGACATCACAGAAAGGGCTTTTAAAAGTAATGCCACAGTCGGACGTCTGAGCGACATCGCAGAAAGGGCTTTAAAAGAAATGCCACAGTCGGACGTCTGAGCGACATCGCAGAAAGGGCTTTAAAAGAAATGCCACAGTCGGACGTCTGAGCGACATCGCAGAAACGGCTTTAAAAGAAATGCCACAGTCGGACGTCTGAGCGACATCGCAGAAAGGGCTTTAAATTCACCAGTAAACAATACTCATAATAAACATTCAATCCATGAGAATAAACGGGTTAGTCCATCCACAGGGATAATCATTCAATCGGACTTAGCACTCATGCGATTCACCGGAGTCTCTGTCATCAAAGCTGACAATTGATTAGGATAAGATGGAACGAAACTTGACATGGAAGAGATGATTTGGAGGAATATATGACTCTGCAGAGTTTGTACAAAAAAAATTTCCCACAGTCAACGGATTTCCGTAGTCACGAAGGACTAGTTCCGTTTATGGTATTTCGGAAGAAAACACAGCTAACCGGTACACACCCATCCTACCTCTCGATGCTAGGAATCACCCTAGTCATCGTCCAAGAAAAACTTTTGAGACGGGGAGATCACAATCTCGAATAGCATGGGATCAAATTTATATACGCGCGCTCTAAGGGGTGCCCCCCTCTCGGTCCCAACCGGAAACACCCATGCCCCCTGACCGGATGACTGGCTTTAATCCAGGGCCATGGAACCATCATCACGGCCTCTCCTCTTTGGTGTGTACCATGAAAGTGGTTTGCAACTTACTAAACCATATTCCTTGCGGAAAACATGTGGTAGTACAAGGAAGGAAATGATAGGTACTGGACCGATATGGTTTGACACTGAAGTCACATAGTCTGGCGTAAGACTAGCATGCTACAACACTGCCATCGTACCCATCCTCATGCCAACACATGGCCATTCATATTCACATTCATCCACGTATGGATCATTGAACTCACTCACCTTATTATCACATAAAATAACGTTCATCGGTATGCTTACCAACATGCCATGAAACTAACTAAATGCAAAACATGCCGAGACACTCATCATATCAAAAGTTCAAACATGCTTGCCTGGTTCAGAGTAGTCGGAGCCTAGCTCGGTGAAGTTCGCGGCTCCGTCACCTCCTTCGGTATCTACGGTTTAAAGAAAATATATGCGCTAACGTAAATACCAAGGAGAGCACAGAAGGTAAACCAAATATTTTTCAAATAAATCTGATAAAAAACTACACAAAATTTTAAAGAGAACAGAAAAAGAATCAATCAAAAATACTTTTCTGATTAAAAGTTATAAGGGTTTTTGTCCAGGGACTTATCTGTAATGAAACAGAAGATTTCCAGGGGCTAGTTTATAAAAACAGAAAACGCTTCGGTAGCGACTACGCCAGCCCGAAGAGAAAACGCATTTGGCAGTAGGCGTTTTCAGATAACTCTTCGTTTAGAAAGGACAGAGAGGCTGACAGCGGGTCCCACTTGTCATGTTTAAATTTTCAAATGGGAGGGACGAGGCTCGTCGGCGCCCGAGAGCTGCTGTGGTCGCCGGCGGCGATCCACGGCGAGGCATGGGGATCAGAGGTTACCAATGTGCTCACCGTGTCCTTCCGCAACAGTGGGTGGTGGTGTTGGTCGCCGGTGAGCACCACGTCGACGGCGGTCTCAACTCCAGCGGACGGTGGTTTGGGCGTGGATGGAGCTCGTCGGAGAGGGCTGCAAAGATTAAATTGAGGTGGGGGTTAGACTACTGGGTGCAAGAGAGGGCTACGGACGAGGTTTGGGCGCCGGAGGTGGCCTCACCGAAGTGAATCGAGCTGGAGGCCGAGGCGGATCGGGGCGGCTGGAGCTGGGGAAGGAGACCTCCTCGAGGTCCCCCTAGTGGCCTGGCGGGGCTTTGGTGAGGAGTGGTGATGCTGCGTGCACGAGGGTGAGCTCGGGGCCCTTTTTATAGGCGGCCCGAGGCGGTTGCCGTGAACGGAGATTTCCGGCGAGCGATTACGGTGGCGCAGTGCTCGGTCGGGGTGGTTAGGGAGTCGAGCGTCATCACGGAGGTTCAATGGGTCCGTTTTAGTGCTAAACTGGCCGGGGTTTGGGTGTTTGGGTCGAGCTCGACGGAACGGGGTGGCGCGGGCCCGTCGGCGGCAGAGAGCGCGCTCCGTGCGTGCTGCGCCACGGCGACGGTGCCGCATGCGTGCGCTGGCACGGAGAAGGCCACGCGGAGCCACCAGAGGATTTGGGCGGTGCCGAACGGCGTTGCGCCGCCGTTCTCCTCCCTGTCGGCCGTTACGGGGAGCCGGCCACCGCAAGACACGTCGGGGCAGGCGGGCCAGGGCGCCACCGACGCCAGGGTCGCGCCAAGTGCGCGTGTGAAGCTTCGGACAAGCAAGCGAGGCCGCGAGCAACGTGCCAAGTGCACTGTGGCCGCGTGACTGAAACTGTCGAAACTGAAAACTGAATTTAACTGAATTTCTGAAAGTGTAAGGAAAACAGTGCATGCAAGGTGTTCGACAGAATGATCCAGGCATGTAGGGATTTTTCCTTGAGCTGATTTTTGGTGGAGTGGCTTCTCATTGCTCAAATAGGCTGCCTGAATTTTGGTGGAATTTTTGGAGGAGTGTAGGTATGAATTTCACCAAATTTGGCAAATCTGGTCCAAACTTGCAGAGACTGAATTTTGAAAATTTTGAAAAGAGGAGGAGTGGATCAAGATGGTTCTGGGTTATGGATGCTAAGGACAATCCAGGAGAATTGGTTTGAGGTCAAAACTCAAATGCAATAGGGCACTTGCTTTGAAAATCCCTCAGGCTCCAAATAATTTTCAGAATTGAATTGAGGGGGAAAATAATTAGAATAAAAATCCAAAACCAGTTTGGATTAGTTGGGACAGAGAATTTAGGTTGATCACAAGTTGTAGGGGAGGTTTTGGAGGGGTTTTACCACATGGGCAAAAATGCCAAGTCATGGTGGTTCCAAGATATGAAAATCCCAAATTTTCATAGAGCTTCACTTAAAAAAAATCTCTCCTCAAAACCACAAAGTTTTTGATAAAAGCCAAATAAAAATTTTGGAGTGTCACAACACCTACCCCCTTAGGAAAAATCTCGTCCCCGAGATTTCAGTTGATCCTTAAATAAGTGTGGATGCTCTGTCCGAAGAAAATCCTCGCTTTCCCAAGTTGCTTCACTGTCGGTGTGATTGCTCCACTGGACCTTGAAAAACTTGATGGTTTTCTGTCGGGTCCTCCTTTTAGACTCCTCTAATATTCTTATGGGACGTTCTCGATAAGTGAGGTCTGGCTGTATGTCAATGTTCTCATGAGATACTTGTTTCTCTGGGTTGCTTACGCACTTCCTTAATTGAGAGACGTGGAACACGTCGTGAATGTCGGACAAGTCTTCGGGTAAGTCTAGCTGGTAGGCTACAGTGCCTCTTCGTGCCACTATGCAAAATGGTCCAATGAATCTTGGTGCTAATTTTCCTTTAATCTTAAACCGTTGCAATCCTCTCATCGGGGATACTCTCAAGTATACGAATTCACCGGGTTCGAAGCTGACCCTATGATGTTTCTGATCATAATAACTTTTCTGTCGAGTTTGAGCAGTCTTAAGTCAGTCCCTGATTAGCTTGACTTTTTCCTCGGCTTCTCTGAGCATATCTGGTCCGAAGATGCGGCTGTCTCCGGTCTCTGACCAATTTAACGGGGTACGACATCTCCTTCCGTATAGGGCTTCGAAAGGAGCCATTTGCAGGCTGGCCTGGTAACTGTTGTTGTATGCGAACTCGGCATATGGCAGGCTGTCCTCCCAACTGGTTCCATAGGTGAGGACACATGCTCTCAGCATGTCTTCTAAAACCTGGTTTACGCGTTCTGTTTGTCCATCAGTCTGTGGATGGTATGCGGTACTGAAGGCTAGTTGGGTTCCCAGAACCTGTTGTAATTGCTCCCAAAATCTTGAGACGAACTGAGTGCCTCTGTCGGAAATTATAGTCTTCGGGACACCGTGCAGACAGACTATGCGGGAAAGATAAATCCTGGCAAGCCTCTGAGTGGTGTAGGTTGTCTTCACTGGAATAAAGTGTGCTACTTTGGTCAACCTGTCAGTGATGACCCATATGGCATCATTCCCGTGTCGTGACCGAGGTAATCCGACAATAAAATCCATCCCTATTTCATCCCATTTCCACTCAGGTATTTTGTTAGGTTGCAGTAGTCCAGCTGGTCTCTGATGTTCAGCTTTTATGCGTTGACATGAGTCGCAACATGCAATGAAAGCGGCTATGTCCCTCTTCATACCGTGCCACCAAAATCTTTCCTGAATATCCTTATACATTTTGGTTCCTCCAGGGTGGATCGAATATGGAGTGGTGTGTGCTTCAGTTAAAACTTGTTGTTTAAGGTCTTCTATGTTTGGCACGCATAGCCTTTCTCCGTACCATAATATTCCTTCATTGTCTATGACGAATTCCGAGGCCTTGCCCATTCTCAACTTCCTTTTAATTCCTTCAATGCTGGGGTGACCAGACTGAGCCTCTTTAATTTTCTCCACAAGGTGTGGTTGTATTTCCAAGTTTGATATGGTGCCTTCTGCTACCATTATCAAGTTGAGCTTGACAAATTCTTGATGGAATTCGGGCCTCAAGCTGTGCAGATAGTTCCCGTCGGAGCTGGGGTTCTGACTCAGGGCATCGGCCACTACGTTTGATTTCCCTGGATGGTAATGGATACCAACATCATAATCCTTTACCAATTCTAACCAGCGGCGTTGCCGTAAATTTAGTTCTGGCTGCGTAAAAATGTATTTCAGGCTTTTGTGATCCGTATATATCTCACATCGATTCCCAAGTAGAAAATGCCTCCATTCCTTGAGTGCATGAATAACTGCTGCCATTTCTAAATCATGAGTGGGATAATTTTCCTCGTGTTTGCGAAGTTGCCTTGAAGCGTAGGCGACAACCTTGCCTTCTTGCATCAACACGCATCCGAGACCCTTTCTGGATGCGTCACAAAATACTTCAAAATTCTTGTGTATATCGGGTACAATTAATACTGGTGCTGTTGTTAATTTCCGCTTTAGCTCTTGGAAACTTTTCTCGCAGGCTTTTGTCCATTCAAACTTCTTATCTTTCTTGAGTAACTGTGTCATAGGCTTGGATAGGGTGGAAAATCCTTCAATAAATCTGCGGTAATACCCTGCATTCCCAAGAAACTTCGTATGTCTGTTACGCTGGCTGGTGACTTCCAGTCAAGTACGGCCTTGACTTTCTCTGGGTCCACTGCTATACCGTCTTGAGTCAGCACGTGGCCTAGAAAACCTACTTGTCTTAGCCAAAATTCGCACTTGCTGAACTTGGCATACAATTGGTGTTTCCTTAGCTCTCCTAGTACAATACTGAGATGTTCTGCGTGCTCTTCTGGTGTTTTGGAGTATACCAGAATATCGTCGATGAATACTACGACGAATTTGTCCATAAACTTCATAAATACTTTGTTCATGAGGTGAACAAAATATGCCGGGGCGTTAGTTAATCCAAATGGCATCACTGTGAACTCGTACAGTCCATATCTGGAGGTGAAGGCTGTTTTGGGGATATCTTCCGTTCGTACCTTCAATTGATGGTATCCTGACCTTAAGTCAATTTTTGAGAATACCTTGGCCTGAGCAAGTTGATCAAACAAATCATTTATCCTTGGCATCGGGTATTTGTTTTTGACTGTGACCATGTTAAGTGCTCGATAGTCGATACACAATCTCAGCGTTCCATCCTTCTTCTTGGCAAATAAAATTGGTGATCCCCAAGGTGAGGAGCTGGCCCGAATGTATCCTTTATCCAGTAATTCCTTTATTTGCTTCTTCAATTCGATCAACTCGGATGGTGCCATTCTGTATGGTTTCTTGTATATGGGGGTGGTTCCTGGTGCTAGCTCAATGCGGAATTCTATTTCTCGATCTGGTGGCATGCCTGGCAGCTCTTCAGGGAATACATCTGGAAATTCACACACTACTGGAACTTTGTTTAGCTCAGAAACATCCACCTTATTTAATCTCGGTTGCCGGGGTCTTTTTCCTTCCTTGGCTGATACTCTTATTGTCTTCCCTTGGTGGTGTGTGAGAATCACGGTCCTGTTGAAACAGTCGATAAAACCTTTATTGGTGGTTAGCCAATCCATCCCTAGGATGACATCCAGTCCTTTATTTTCCAATACAATAAGATTTGCATAAAACTCCAATCCTTCAAACTCAATGACCACATTCTGACAGTAATTCTGAGAAACTTGCTGAATCCCGGGGGACTTGATTATTATGGGTTTCTCCAAAGGAAGCATCGAAAAATTATTTTGCAAAGCAAAACTTTTCGAGATAAAAGAGTGAGAAGCTCCAGAATCAAACAAAACCATTGCAGGTATTGTGTTGACAGGAAACGTACCGAGTACGATATCCGGAGCATTTTGTGCCTCCTCTTTGGTGATGTGGTTCAGATGACCCTTCCTGTGGTTATTGTTGGGATTGAAATTGTTTCGTTTGGGCGCTGAATTATTGCCGCTGTTGTTCGGCTTTGGGGTTGAGTTCCTTGGCTTGGGGCACTGTTTGGCATAATGCCCTTCTTCTCCACAAGCGTAACAAGTAACGCCGGGGCGATAGGTGAATTCCTTGTCCCTTGCATGAAAATTCTTGATTGGGCGTGAGACATTGGATGAGAATTTGGGTGTCCCACCCTTTTTAAAATCTATCTTGCTTCGGTGATTGCGAGTGTGATTAGTCTGGTCCCTTTTTCGCTTGCGGATATCTTCCAGACTGCGTCTCTCATTTTCCAGAGTAATGGCCTTATCCACGAGCGTTTTAAAATCAGGAAAAGTGTGCACGACCAGTTGGCATTTAAGTGCGGGTGCCAGACCGTCAAGGAATTTCTCCATCTTCTTGATTTCAGTCATACGCTCCTCATTGGCGTAGCGGGATAATGGGGTAAATTGACTGTTGTAATCTGACACTGTCATGTTCCTTTGTTTGAGGTCATCAAATTCTCTCTTCTTGATTTTCATAATACTCTTAGGAATATGTGCACCACGGAAACCTTCCTTGAAATCATCCCAGGTTATGTCATTTTCGTTGGGATGCATGTGCAGAAAATTCTCCCACCACGATGCAGCTGCTCCTGTGAGATAGTGTGGAGCATATAGTACTTTCTCGAGATCTGAACACTTTGCAATAATTAATTTCCTCTCCATATCTCGAAGCCAGTCCTCGGCTTCAAGAGGCTTGTCAGTGTGAGAAAATGTTTGAGGACGTGTCTTCTGTAGCTCAGATAACTTGGAATGTTGCTCATACTGTCCATGATGATTCCCCATGTTGATGACTTGGTTCATCATCTCGCGATGTTGTTGCTGACTCTGTTCATAAAGGCGGCACATTTGTGAAAGTGCCGATTCACTGCCTTGTTGGCTTGACTGTCCCTGAGTGAACTCATTGTTGGGTTGAGTATCATGAATTTCCTCTGGTGGAGTTGGCATGGAACGTGTCCAAGGACGAGACATTTTTCACTCTGGGAAAAGTATTTTTGTAAAACTCTTAAGAAAAGCGGAAAGAGTCGCAAAAATAAAACCATAAATGCATAAAGCTGGCAGATATTATTAAATACCCAAGCTTACTTAAGAAAAACAAATCGACTTGCGCACGGAGAAGGACTGCTCATTACATATCTTACACGCGGGCGGTAATTATACAGTACATCACTCAGGATATGCGTACATAATCCTGACATGTTATTAAGGCTAGTGCACTTCTCCAGATCCTACATGATGCGCAAACAGGCTACTTCTCCCAGCCTATGCACATATCTTACAAAGTGATACAATACACGGCAGCTAAGCGTACTTAGGCAGAGATGTTGACGATCTCCCTTGCCCTGCCGAGGGCGAGGCGTAGCGAGGTTGGGGACTCGACTTCCTCCTCGCTAATGGGCTCCATACGTGTAGTGTTGCGCAGAGCGGGCGGAGCGGTTGCCAGGGGCGGAGCAACACGTACAGGAGTGGGTGCGAAGGTTGGTGTAGTGCGCGCTGGAGTGGGTGCAATGACTTGGTTAAATTCTTCGGTAGAAGGCAGGCGACGAGTAGGCGTAAAAGATGCTGATGACGAGACAAAAGTCGGTGGCGGAGCGATGGGTAGGAGCTCCCTCCTGTTGGCAGCACAGCCATGGACTGAGTCCATGCGGGTAGCTACGAAGTCGTCCACCAGGTTGTCGAAGGCTGCCTCCAGGGCCCGGAGATACTCAATGAGCATCTCAAAAGCCTCGTCTCGTTCTCCTCTGGGGCAGGAGTATGCGTAGTGACAGGTGTAAGGCACATGGCACGGAAGATAACGGTAATGACGAGTCTTCATCACGGGAAGGACATCCCTGAGACGAGCTATCGCCTCGCGGGCTGCCATCTGCATAGCATGCCTCTCCGTAGGCATGGCTCTTCCCACGAACCGGAAGCGGCGTAACTCACCACGCCCTCCCCTGAACTGCACCGCGGCCTGGTGCATGGTTAGACTGTCGTTGACTCGGTGCTGGTAGAGTGTGAAGACTGGGCGCACGGATGGCCCCATCGCGACCTGAACGATGAAAGAAAGAAGCTTGACGAACCCATCGGGCACGTTGGCGAAGGTCTGAGACTCGCAGCTGACGTCGGCCATCTACAAAAGTAGGCAAAATTCTGCAGGGTCAGATCATAAATTTATGCTGACTGACAGAAAATGACTACAATTGCAAAAGCATAAAATAGCCCTGTCATGCTAATAACTAATTAGCGATCGCACCTAGTGGCTTCCTACAGTCAGCCTGGCTCTGGTACCAAGCTTGTCACGGCCGGTTTTCCAATAAAAATATTTATTGATAAACCAGTCTTTTGAGTCCAGTATGAGAGAAATCCTCCTCACTGGTAGACAATTTCTTGATACAATAAGCCAGTAGCATAAAATATATTACAGGGTTGAACTGCGGTCGCTCAACCAAATTATTACAAGCACGCCAATAATCATACATAATGGCGGACAGGACACAGTGGTGTGGAGACATACTACTGACTCATGGATAGGTTGGTGGTGGAAAAGCACAGCGGGAAGGGAAATACAAGACTCTAAGAATATCATTTCATCGAACGTCGAGGTGAGGCTCGATAAATTTATTTGGTAGCGGAAGCGGTTATAAAACAGTGGCCAAATCCAGGGTCGCACGAGACTGACTGGGACTCCTCTAAGTGTCGGACTCGCTATCGAACTCTTCATCCATGAGATCGCCTTCGTCAGCATCTGGCCAAATCAACAAGCCAGTGAGTACTTTGAAAGTACTCGCAAGACAGTTCGAACGTAAGATATAACAAATGCGTGCATGGATGCAACATGATTAATTCCTTAATGCACAATAAATAAAATTGGCATAACGGGTAAGTAAAAAAAAAGGGAAACGGTGGTAGTCCGCCTGAAATTCCACAGAACATAAATAAGGACCGATCGGGTGACTGAAGCGACGCCTCGAAAGGTGAACAAATAAAAATAAGGAAATGATGCCACAGTCGGGCATCTTAGCGACACCACATAAAGGGCTTTAAAAGAAATGCCACGGTCGGACGTCTGAGCGACATCGCAGAAAGGGCTTTAAAAGAAATGCCACAGTCGGACGTCTGAGCGACATCGCAGAAAGGGCTTTAAAAGAAATGCCACAGTCGGACGTCTGAGCGACATCGCAGAAAGGGCTTTAAATGAAATGCCACAGTCGGACGTCTGAGCGACATCGCAGAAAGGGCTTTAAATTCACCAGTAAACAATACTCATAATAAACATTCAATCCATGAGAATAAACGGGTTAGTCCATCCACAGGGATAATCATTCAATCGGACTTAGCACTCATGCGATTCACCGGAGTCTCTGTCATCAAAGCTGACAATTGATTAGGATAAGATGGAACGAAACTTGACATGGAAGAGATGATTTGGAGGAATATATGACTCTGCAGAGTTTGTACAAAATTTTTTTCCCACAGTCAACGGATTTCCGTAGTCACGAAGGACTAGTTCCGTTTATGGTATTTCGGAAGAAAACACAGCTAACCGGTACACACCCATCCTACCTCTCGATGCTAGGAATCACCCTAGTCATCGTCCAAGAAAAACTTTTGAGACGGGGAGATCACAATCTCGAATAGCATGGGATCAAATTTATATACGCGCGCTCTAAGGGGTGCCCCCCTCTCGGTCCCAACCGGAAACACCCATGCCCCCTGACCGGATGACTGGCTTTAATCCAGGGCCATGGAACCATCATCACGGCCTCTCCTCTTTGGTGTGTACCATGAAAGTGGTTTGCAACTTACTAAACCATATTCCTTGCGGAAAACATGTGGTAGTACAAGGAAGGAAATGATAGGTACTGGACCGATATGGTTTGACACTGAAGTCACATAGTCTGGCGTAAGACTGGCATGCTACAACACTGCCATCGTACCCATCCTCATGCCAACACATGGCCATTCATATTCACATTCATCCACGTATGGATCATTGAACTCACTCACCTTATTATCACATAAAATAACGTTCATCGGTATGCTTACCAACATGCCATGAAACTAACTAAATGCAAAACATGCCGAGACACTCATCATATCAAAAGTTCAAACATGCTTTCCTGGTTCAGAGTAGTCGGAGCCTAGCTCGGTGAAGTTCGCGGCTCCGTCACCTCCTTCGGTATCTACGGTTTAAAGAAAATATATGCGCTAACGTAAATACCAAGGAGAGCACAGAAGGTAAACCAAATATTTTTCAAATAAATCTGATAAAAAACTAGACAAAATTTTAAAGAGAACAGAAAAAGAATCAATCAAAAATACTTTTCTGATTAAAAGTTATAAGGGTTTTTGTCCAGGGACTTATCTGTAATGAAACAGAAGATTTCCAGGGGCTAGTTTATAAAAACAGAAAACGCTTCGGTAGCGACTACGCCAGCCCGAAGAGAAAACGCATTTGGCAGTAGGCGTTTTCAGATAACTCTTCGTTTAGAAAGGACAGATTGACAGTGGGTCCCACTTGTCATGTTTAAATTTTCAAATGGGAGGGACGAGGCTCGTCGGCGCCCGAGAGCTGCTGTGGTCGCCGGCGGCGATCCACGGCGAGGCATGGGGATCAGAGGTTACCAATGTGCTCACCGTGTCCTTCCGCAACGGTGGGTGGTGGTGTTGGTCGCCGGTGAGCACCACGTCGACGGCGGTCTCAACTCCGGCGGACGGTGGTTCGGGCGTGGATGGAGCTCGTCGGAGAGGGCTGCAAAGATTAAATTGAGGTGGGGGTTAGACTACTGGGTGCAAGAGAGGGCTACGGACGAGGTTTGGGCGCCGGAGGTGGCCTCACCGAAGTGAATCGAGCTGGAGGCCGAGGCAGATCGGGGCGGCCGGAGCTGGGGAAGGAGACCTCCTCGAGGTCCCCCTAGTGGCCTGGCGGGGCTTTGGTGAGGAGTGGTGATGCTACGTGCACGAGGGTGAGCTCGGGGCCCTTTTTATAGGCGGCCCGAGGCGGTTGCCGTGAACGGAGATTTCCGGCAAGCGATTACGGTGGCGCAGTGCTCGTTCGGGGTGGTTAGGGAGTCGAGCGTCATCACGGAGGTTCAATGGGTCCGTTTTAGTGCTAAACTGGCCGGGGTTTGGGTGTTTGGGTCGAGCTCGACGGAACGGGGTGGCGCGGGCCCGTCGGCGGCAGAGAGCGCGCTCCGTGCATGCTGCGCCACGGCGACGGTGCCGCATGCGTGCGCTGGCACGGAGAAGGCCACGCGGAGCCACCAGAGGATTTGGGCGGTGCCGAACGGCGTTGCGCCGCCGTTCTCCTCCCTGTCGGCCGTTACAGGGAGCCGGCCGCCGCAAGACACGCCAGCGCAGGCGGGCCAGGGCGCCACCGACGCCAGGGTCGCGCCAAGTGCGCATGTGAAGCTTCGGACAAGCAAGCGAGGCCGCGAGCAACGTGCCAAGTGCACTGCGGCCGCGTGACTGAAACTGTCGAAACTGAAAACTGAATTTAACTGAATTTCTGAAAGTGTAAGGAAAACAGTGCATGCAAGGTGTTCGACAGAATGATCCAGGCATGTAGGGATTTTTCCTTGAGCTGATTTTTGGTGGAGTGGCTTCTCATTGCTCAAATAGGCTGCCTGAATTTTGGTGGAATTTTTGGAGGAGTGTAGATATGAATTTCACCAAATTTGGCAAATCTGGTCCAAACTTGCAGAGACTGAATTTTGAAAATTTTGAAAAGAGGAGGAGTGGATCAAGATGGTTCTGGGTTATGGATGCTAAGGACAATCCAGGAGAATTGGTTTGAGGTCAAAACTCAAATGCAATAGGGCACTTGCTTTGAAAATCCCTCAGGCTCCAAATAATTTTCAGAATTGAATTGAGGGGAAAAATAATTAGAATAAAAATCCAAAACCAGTTTGGATTAGTTGGGACAGAGAATTTAGGTTGATCACAAGTTGTAGGGGAGGTTTTGGAGGGGTTTTACTACATGGGAAAAAATGCCAAGTCATGGTGGTTCCAAGATATGAAAATCCCAAATTTTCATAGAGCTTCACTTAAAAAAAATCTCTCCTCAAAACCACAAAGTTTTTGATAAAAGCCAAATAAAAATTATGGAGTGTCACACCAAAGGTGACAGGGAGGTGGACCTGCCCTATCGGGGTGGTGGAACCATCAGTGACTCCTGAGAAAGGCTTGGTTGGCTGAAGCTGATCATATGGCACTTGGAGATTGTTGAACGTCTCGACAGACAGAACATTGAGTCCTGCGTCGTCGTCGATGAGGGTCCTGGTGACTTGCACATTGCTGATGACTGGGGAACAGAGCATTGGGAGGACACCGGCTGCTGCCGCACACTTGAGCTGATCCGCTGAGCTGAATATGATGGCGTACGTGGACCACCTGAGAGGGCGTGTGGCCTCGAGCTTGGGGAGGACTGCATTCACCTCGCGAGCAAACTGCTTGAAGATGCGCTGAGAGGCTGGGGCCTGGGCACCGCCCAAGATGCAAGTGATACCACGTGGCTCCTGGAAGCCCCCAGCCCCCTCGTCCTGATGATGGTCGTCATTCCTTCTTGGTGGTGGTGGCAGAGGAGGAAGGCCTGCGTTGCCTTGCGGGCAATCCTCATGAGGTTGATCCCTCCAAGCCCCCTCGAAAGGCTGGTCCTGCTAGCGGTCCTCACAAGGCCGGTCATGCCACCATTGGCGAGGGCCACAGTCCTCCCATCGTCCTCCACCTCTTCCTCCTCCTCGGCCATAGCCCCGATCGCTGCGCTCGGGGCATCGACCGACACGTCTTTCTCGCACGGCCTTGAGCTCTTGGCATTCATTGGTGTTGTGGGTGTGGAGGTCGTGGTACCCGCAGTATCGGCTGCCCTTGGATGACTCTGGCTGGTCCCTGCCGTGCTTCGTGTCTGGCTCTGCTGCGAGCACAACTGCTCCTTTGCGCTTCACGTCCTTGGTCTTGGCTTTCTTCTCTTCTGGGTCAGCGGCTGGGAGCTCGAGAAGGGAAAGGCGTCCCTCCTTAGCCCTTGAGCACTTGATCGCCAGGTTGAACAGCTCCAGAGACATGCATAGATCCTCGTGGATAGCAAGCTCCTCCTTCATCTTGACGTCGCGGACACCGTCAGAGAACACTGAGATGATGGCCTCCTCGGTCACCTAGGGAATCTTGAGGCGAGCACTGTTGAAGCGCTGGATGTACTTCTGCAGGGTCTCTCTAGGTTGCTGCTTGATGCAGCGCAAGTCATCCATGACTAGAGGACGATCACAAGTGCCCTGGTAGTTGGCTATGAAGCGGGTGCGCATCTTTTCCCAAGAGGAGATCGTGCTGGGAGGCAGGTTCAGGAGCCAGGTGCAGGCACCATCTTTGAGCGCCATGGGAAACCAGTTCGTCATGACCTTTTCGTCTCCGTCGGCCGCTTTGATGCCCAGCTTGTAGAGCTGCAGGAACTCCATAGGGTCGGCAGTGTCGTCGTAGCGAGGAGGCAGATCCGGCTTGAACTTGCCCGGCCAGGCGACACTGCATAGCTCGGTGGTGAAGGTGCGGCAGCCTGCGGTGGCCACAGGAGCTCTTTACTGACGCGGGGCTTGCTCCAGGGGATTCCCGCGTGGCGCCGCTAGGGGCGCGGGGTCTTGACGAGGTGGCACAGGGATGCGGTCATGGCGTGCCGGTGCAGGGAGCACGCGAGCACCTTCTTGGGGACGAGGGATTTATTGGCAGCTCCTTTCCTGTCGCGCGGGCGCCAGATGTGGTGGGTCTCGTCCAGGGGCCGCGCGCCTTGGAGCCAGGGCGCCTTCTTGGGGAGGAGGTGGCGGAGGCACCTCCTGAGCTGCATCACCCGCGCAAGACGGTGGGCGAGGCAGCGAGAGGGACAGCGCTGGGGAGCCCCCTGCGGCACTGACGAGCTCGGTGATGTCAGTGAGCCACTCCTCGTAGAGGTCATCGACGGGACGGCAGTGCAGAGCTCACATGCTAGGGGCAACACGGCATGCGCTCCCATGGGAGCACGACGGGCGTACGACGACGAACCAGCTGGAGTCAGCGACGGGGTGGCGGTGTTGCCTTCCCGCCACACCGCGGGATGCAACAACAATGCCTGCTGCTCGTTCCCCGCCGGGCTGGTGGCGGCGTGGGCGGCAAGTGACGGGGAATGACGGGGAGGCCCACCGACGGGAGCCGTCTGGGCGACGTGGGCAGCGAGAGAAGCCCGATGCTCAGCGCGAGCTCGGCGAGCGTCAGCCATGGATGTGACGAACGACCGAATGCGGAACAGCGGAAGAAAGATTCCGGCACACCCCTACCTGGTGCGCCAAATGTCGGATATCGGGTTCCGGTAAAACCCTTAAGGTTCAAACTCTGGGGTGTGCACGAAGATCTTCCCCCTACCGATCCACGTTCCAACGCCTCACTGAGAATCTAAGCTAACGATGAACAACACGAGAGTCGCAAGATTTATACTAGTTCGGGCCACCGTTGTGGTGTAATACCCTACTCCAGTGTGTGGTGTGGTGGATTGCCTCAGGGGCTGACGATGAATAGTACAAGGGAGGAACAGCCTCGCGAGAGGTGTTCTTGTGGTGGTGTTTTGCCTGAGAAGGATTCGATCCGCTCTCGATGGCTCTCGATCAGATCCTAATGAGATGTCCCTGTATTGTGGTGGCTAGCCCTATTTATAGAGGCCCTGGTCCTCTTCCCAAATATTGAGCGGGAAGGGCGCCAACAACGGCCATTTTGAAGGGGACCATCTAGTACAACTTATCCTGACTAAAGTTGGTCTTCGACTTGCTAAAGCACTGGCGATGACGCCGTCTTGGGCTCCACGGTGACCTCTATCCTGCCGCTCTGCTGGTCTTGGTGTCCTTGCACCGAAATGGTAACCTTTGCTTGATGCCTCAGTACTCTGTGCCTGTGCTTGCCCCCTTTGCACCAAAGAGGAAACAAGGACATTGCACAGGCCAGCGCCCGCCTGGCGCCCGCCTGGTCTCAATCGTCATGGCTTGCGTCACGGGTATCTCGCAAGGTACCCCTGCCTTGATCTCTCCGCCTCCTCGCGAGCCTGCCTAGTGAGGCCGCTCCTGAGGAAGCCTTGCGTCGTCCGGCCCACGAGGCTTGTCCCCTCGCGAGGGTCTTGAGCTTGAGTTGATGAAGATGGGTCGTACTAGGCCACCACTGGAGCCACGCCGCAGGCCGCAGGCAGGCAAGTCTGGGGACCCCCTTTCCCATAACGCCGACAGTTGCTTGTCCATTTATTTTACCAAGCCACTTATTACTGGCAGTGGTTGGGTTTTGTGATATGACGGCTTTACTGCCGCGCCACGAGCGGGGTGAGACTCCCGTGCAGCGCCACACTCTACACTCGTACTACATCGGTCGTGGTTTATTAGTCCCCCATTGAATTTGACTGGAGATTTAACTGACAAAATGTTAGTGCATGTCAACAAAAACTATATCGTTGGATTTGTATTTGAACATAGTTTTCAACGATAATTTTAGGTGTGTACTATATATAATGTTAGTTCAATTTTTGGTCGTACTAATCTATAGTAAGGTGCCCGTGCCTTGCAAGGAAGAGTGAAATGCATTGATCGGGGAGTTGTTTATTCTAACAAAGGATGTGGGGGTCATCTCATGTGTAATGGGTATCGATAGGTTTCTTCGGATATTATTTCATCTCTAGAGCTCACAAACATCCGGGTGAAATAGATAAAAAGGTATCTTTTGCAAACAAAAACGTTCAACTTTTCAACCTGCATCCAAAACTTGTGAAGAAATAGCATTTATTGTGCTTTACAAGAAATGATCTTTAAGAATTAGTTTTTGAGTATCGATTGGTATACATGTTGGCTACAGATGACATGGCACTTTCTTAGAGTCAACGGTTGGCTATACTATTAAGTATTAACCATGCCCTTATACACCTAGACGGAGGGATTAAATCAGGATGACTTGGAAGGGGGCAGAGGAGATGTAAGAAATGGTTCATAGTAAGTCTTTCACCAGTACTATACTAAAAAATCATACATGGAAGATTCTAGACTAAACCATAAACGGATACACTTTTATTCATGCGCGATACTCTAATAGAGCAAGATCATGCATGGAAGTCTCCACATGCTTAGACAGCGGATTACATTGAGCGAAGACTAATGATCAACATTTAACTTGATAATGCATATGTCCAGGTGAACCTCCTTGGAGTCCTCGTGCACCGCGTTGGGGGGTAAATCATACCATGCGTCTTCCATGTCCACATCAGCAGGAAGGTCCCAGCTTTGCAGAGTCCTAGTCAGTTTGATGTAGCCGGTGTTGCCGCCCATGTAACTCGGAGGGGTAGTAACAGTGAGCACGCACCCATACATGGGCCTCGTGTCAGCGTCAGCGGTGTCGCCCCTGATGCACACTATAGAGACCGGGCGGTGGCCTGCGCAGGCCTCGCCTGTGCCCACGATCAAGAGGAAGACGTTACCGTCCTCCTCCGAGACTAGCAGGTGGCAGTGATCCTCCAACGACTCCGGCATGGTGAATGGGTAGCACGTCTCGTACTTGATGTTCTCCACCAAGGGCCAGTAGTGACCATTGCACGCATCCGTGAGGTGATGCACGATGTCCGCCGGCGAGCCCCAAAACAGCATCGGCACTCATAGCAATAGACGAAGGGCTCCTTGGAGGCATTGACCAGGCCGTCCATGAAACAGGAGTGGCTGTAGGGGACGTTGCGCCAGTTTAATATATGAGAAAGTTAATACGAGATTTAATCCGAATAAGCACAAAATAAATCATGATGGCTATAATAGAGATTAAACTAATCATGTGGACTAGCATAGTAGATGAACAGATAGAATCTAGGATACAGAGTAGAAACATGAATTCTACCACAATTTCAAACAGGAAGGACATAAACACATACGGTGCAACGTGAGCAGCACTGTTGGCATTGAGGTTGTCGCCCAAGTCATTGAGGAGGAGGTTGCCGAGGTCGGGGAAGAAGTCATTGTCGATGAAGTCATGGCTGCCAGCAGTCGTGAGAGTGCGCTCCCCAAATTTCAACAGTGCTCGCCAAATGGAGCACGGGAGGGAGTGGCTATAGGGGACGTTGCGGCCGCCGAATGGAGTGCATGAGTAGCACACGAAGTAGTAGATGGTGCTCCTCCATAAGTCTCTATCTCTGCTCTTATCTCTATCTCTACTACTCTTCTTTGTTTTTTATAACAAATCGAATAGTACTGCACCATCTGCTGCACGCCGGCTGAACACGCCTCCTCGCCTCCATCATCACCAACTGATTCTTTTATAGGAGTAGGAGTAGAGAAAAAAACGAGTTGGTGATGATGGTGTGTTGTGCAATGCATGAGCATCTTGCTATTTTTTTGCATATAATTCCAAACACCACGTAGACATGGTCTTTGACCATTTTTCAACTATGTTAGTATCATTGTTAGTGGTCAACCGGTGCAAGTTATAGCCCCGGGTGTTTTCACCCTTTTTTTAGTAATGATATCTGGCAATTGTTCGGCACGAGCTCGATCCTTGAAAATCCCACGTAACCGTCAGATTTCCATCCGATGGTGGCCTATTTTTAAGCCATAGTATTTGACAAAACCGCCACCCTTACACACATACTATAACTGCGTCGCGGGCATTTGCAACTGCCATGTCTCCCAGCGAATGTTTGCTCAGGATTGGAGTTAGCAATGATGGCGGTACGTAGTCGTTCCACGCTCGAGCCTTGAAGTTTGTAACTATTTTAGATTAGAATATACTACTCCTCCGGTGCTAGTAGTAGAGCAGAGTCCTATTCCACTACTACTCTACTCAAGCAAGTTAGGGCATAGTAGTAGATACTGTAGGGAGTACCAGTACTGTGATCACTCAAGCAAGTTGTCTGACTTTGATATGACCCTACGCTGCTGGTATGTGTCTCATAAGTCAAGCGGCATGTTGTACTCATCATCACCTGTCCACTTCCCGCAGCACATATTCGCTTCTCCATCTTTGTCCGCACATAATCTCGTCCAATCTTCCATCCCCGCTAAGGCGCGTCCCCCCCCCCCTCGTCTGAAACCCAAGCACCAACAATGGCAGAACCAAGTAGCGTCCGCTGAAAGAGTGGCTGGAATTTGCTCCCCACAGAGGTAATCAAGCTCATTGTTTCGCGTGTGGACAATCTCAGTACCATGCCGCTCGCCGCATGCTCGTCGGGGCTGTACCGTTTACTCAAAGCCCTCAGGCTGGAGCTTTTTAAGCCAGCTCCTTGCTTGCTGATGCTTCCTGATCTTCATAAACAGCATGTCACGCAGCATAACAATCGTAGGGTGGCGAGGATCAACCCCCTTGACTGTGATCCGATCCCCGTCACCCTCAACTACATTAATGGTATGTACTGGGTCGGCATGAACATGTCTTGGATGGTGCTCGTCAACGATCGCGGTAGCTGGATGCTCGTGGAGGTCTACACCCGATAATTGATCCCCCTTCTTTCGATTAACACTGCACTGCTTTGGCACCGCGGCCCAGAATACTCGGGATCTTACAGTAGCCAACATGATACCAAGTTTGATTTGCTCAAGGTTGTAATCTACCAAGTGCCCACAAGATCTGCATATTATAAAGACTTCAGGCTAATTGCGTTCTTCAACCGCGGTCTCGCCTATCTGACAGGTCACTACGGTAAGTGGATAAATCTGCACGTCCATCGCAGGATCATACATCCTCCATGGTTCTCTGATGCCATTGAACACAAGGGCTTCATTTACGTTGTCGACTCCTTCTATGGCTGGACGTATTGCTGGCCTACTCCAGTCATCGCTACAAACGGTTGTTACAGCAGTATGTTACTTTCTTATCATATCATGATGGCTTGCTTATATTACTGTCAATATTTACTGAAAAAATATTCATGCTCATAACATGTTGTTCTTAAGATTGACTACATTAAGGGCCCTTTTTATTTAACTCCAACTTGATATGATGTTGTAGGCCGCCTGGTGTCCCTACCCTTCCTAACCCCAAAACATTTCAAAGAAAAGCGGCATGGCAGTTGCAGGTGGTTCCTGGCTCGATCAGACGATGGTGAATGATTGATGATTGTTCGCACATACCGGACATGTTGTTTCGTGGAATACAATCACAGTCACTACAAGGTCTTTGAGCAGGATCCCAACTTCTCTGGGCCTTCAGGAATTTTTGACTGGAGGCTGGTAAGTAGCCTTGGTACACGCTTGATGTCTACTACACAACCTTCTTCTTGTAGACATTGTTGGGCCTGCAAGTGCACAGGTTTGTAGGACAGTAGCAAATTTCCCTCAAGTGGATGACCCCCTAAGGTTTATCAATCCGTAGGAGGCATAGGATGAAGATGGTCTCTCTCAAACAACCTTGCAACCAAATAACAAAGAGTCTCTTGTGTCCCCAAGACACCCAATACAATGGTAAATTGTATAGGTGCACTAGTTCGGCGAAGAGATGAAGATACAAGTGCAAAATAGATAGTAGATAAAGGTATTTGTAATCTGAAATTATAGAAACAGCAAGGTAACAAGTGGTAAAAGTGAGCGTAAACGGTATTGCAATGATAGGAAACAAGGCCTAGGGTTCATACTTTCACTAGTGCAAGTTCTCTCAACCATAATAACCTAGATAGATCATATAACAAGCCCTCAACATGCAACAAAGAGTCACTCCAAAGACACTAATAGCGGAGAACAAACGTAGAGATTATGGTAGGGTACGAAACCACCTCAAAGTTATTCTTTCGGATCGATCTATTAAAGAGTTCGTACTAGAATAACACCTTAAGACACAAATCAACCAAAACCCTAATGTCACCTAGATACTCCATTGTCACTTCAAGTATGCATGGGCATGATTATACGATATGCATCACACAATCTCAGATTCATCCAACCAACACAAAAGTACTTCAAAGAGTGCCCCAAAGTTTCTACCGGAGAGTCAAGAATGTGTGCCAACCCCTATGCATAGGTTCATGGGCGGAACCCGCAAGTTGGTCACCAAAACATACATCAAGAGGCACATGATATCCCATTGTCACCACAGATAAGAACGGCAAGACATACATCAAGTGTTCTCATAAAAGACTTAATCCGATAAGATAACTTCAAAGGGGAAACTCAATTCATCACAAGAGAGTAGAGGGGGAGAAACATCATAAGATCCAACTATAATAGAAAAGCTCGGGAGACATCAAGATCGTGCCATAGAGGGAACACGAGAGAGAACATGAGAGAGAGAGATCAAACACATAGCTACTGGTACATACCCTCAACCCTGAGGGTGAACTACTCCCTCCTCGTCATGGAGAGCACCGGGATGATGAAGATGGCCACCGGTGATGGATTCCCCCTCCAGCAAGGTGCCGGAACGAGCTCCCAAGAGGTTTTTTGTGGCTACAGAGGCTTGCGGCGGCGGAACTCCCAATCTATCTTGATATTCGATAGTTTTAGGGTACGTAGGGTTATATAGGCGAAAGAAGTCGGTCGGGGGGTGCTCGAGGGGCCCACAAGACAGGGGGGGCGCGCCCTGTAGGGGGGGAGCCCCCCTATCTCCTGGGCTCCTCGAGGGTCTTCTGACTTGATCTCCAAGCCTCCAGGATGATATTCTTCCAAAAAATCACGATGCCGAAGGTTTCATTCCGTTTGGACTCCGTTTGATATTCCTTTTCTTCGAAATACTGAAACAGGCAATAAAACAGCAATATAGGCTGGGCCTCCGGTTAATAGGTTAGTCCCAAAAGTAATATAAAAGTGTATAATAAAGCCCATAATCATTCAAAACACATAGTAATATAGCATGAATGCTTCATAAATTATAGATATGTTGGAGACGTATCAGCATCCACAAGCTTAATTCCTACTCGTCCTCGAGTAGATAAATGATAAAGAAAGAATTTATGAAGTGTGAATGCTAGAAGGTGCACAGGTTTGGTCAATGATAATTTCAATCACCTTTTCTAGCATGATAATATGTCATAACAGTAGTTCATCTCATAAAAATTTTCATGATCTAGTAACAAGCTATTCACATGTTAAAGCATAGACCATAAACTTCTTGAAAACTAGCAAACTTCATTCTTAGTCATCAAACAATTGCAATTCATCCTATTTTCAGGAAGGGTCTATGTCAGAGCTTTGATTTAGCAAACTTCACATACTCAACCATCATATAGTCTTCTACAATTGCTAACACTCACGCAATACTTGTGGTTATCAAGTCTTAATCAGACATAGAGAAAGATTGGGGCTTATAATGTTGCCTCCAAACGTATTCACCTTTGGGTGATGTCAACAATAATAGTTCATGCTAACGTACATCCAATTGGATATATATATATCAGGATCACCCTAACACAAAGTGCTTGCCAAAGGATAAAATGAAAAAGGGAAAGGTGAAGATCACCTTGACTCATGCATAAAGTAAAAGACATAAAGTAAAAGATAGGCCCTTCGCAGAGGGAAGCAGAGGTTGTCATGCGCTTTTAGGGTTGGATACACAAAATCTTAATGCGAAAGAACGTCACTTTATATTGCCCCTTGTATATGGACCTTTATTATGCAGTTTGTTGATTTTATTGCTTCCATAACAAGTTCGTACAAAGCTTATTTTCTCCGCACTAATAATTCATGCATATTTAAATAGCAATTTTTATTGCTTGCACCGATGACAACTTACTTGAAGGATCTTACTCAATCCATAGGTAGGTATGGTGGACTCTCATGGCAAAAACTGGGTTTAAGGATATTTGGAAGCACAAGTAGTATCTCTACTTGGTGCTAGGAATTTTTGGCTAGCATGAGGGGGAAAGGCAAGCTCAACATGTTTGAATGATCCATGACAATATACTTTAACTGAGATGTGAGAAAACATAACCCATTACGTTGTCTTCCTTGTCCAACATCAACTCTTTAGCATGTCATACATAATGAGTGCTCACAATTATAAAAGATGTCTATGATAATATATTTATATGTGAAATCTCTCTTCCTTCAATATTCTTTCATAAATTGTTCAAATGACTAATACAATGCTTGCTAACCGTCAATAAATTTACAACCTCTACTTCTTAGATGTGAAGTCATTACTCCCCATGGAATAAGCAAATGAAACATATATAATTTCAGATTTATGACATTCAACTTATTCAACCATTTACTCATAAGATATAAGTGAAGCACACGAGTAAATGACAAACTACTCCAAAAAGATATAAGTGAAGATCAATGAGTAGCTAAATAATTATGTAACTATGTGAAGACTCTCTCTCATTAAAGAATTTCAGATCTTGGTATTGTATTCAAACAGCAAGCAAAACAAAATAAAATGACAATGCAAGGATACCACAACTCATGTGAAGAAGCAAAAACTTAGGCTCAACCGATACTAACTGATAGTTGTTGAAGAGGAAAGGTGGGATGCCTACCGGGGCATCCCCAAGCTTAGATGCTTGAGACTTCTTGAAATATTATCTTGGGGTTCCTTGGTCATCCCCAAGATTGAACTTTTGTGTCTCTTTAATTCCTCTCGTATCATGGTTTCTTTTTATCAAAAAGCTTCATTCACAACAAACTCAACAAGAACTTGTGAGATAGGTTAGTATAAACCAATGCAAAACCATATCATCTTCTACTGTAACAAATCACTAACATTATTATTAAACATTGAATACTAAATGCCTCTGTATATTTAATACTCCTATCCTCAAATAGAATCATTAAACAAGCAAACATATGCAAACAATGCAACCATAACAGCAATCTGTCTAAACAGTACAATTTGTAAAGAATGCAAGAGTATCAATACTTACCTGCCTCCAAAAATTATGAACTAAAATTCCCACTGTAATAAATTTATCAGAGCTTAATATGCAAAAAGATTCAACGTTATACCATTCTCTTAATTTTCTAGGGATTTTTTGCAACAGCGGTAAACTTTCTGTTTTCAAACAGCAACATGTATACTAGCAGAATAAGCATGGCAAAGGCTATCCTTGACTTTTTTATTGAAACTAAAGATGCAAAACATTATTATAACTAACAGCAATCAAAAACTAACAAAATAAATTGATGCTCCAAGCAAAACACATATCATGTGGTGAATAAAAATATAGCTCCAAGTAAAGTTACCGATGAACGAAGATGAAAGAGGGGATGCCTTCCGGGGCATCCCCAAGCTTAGGCTCTTGGTTGTCCTTGAATATTACCTTGGGGTGCCTTGGGCATCCCCAAGCTTAGGCTCTTTCCAATCCTTATTCCATAGTCCATCGAATTTTTACCAGAAACTTGAAAACTTCAACCACACAAAACTCGAAAACAAAACTCGTAAGCTCCGTTAGTATAAGAAAATAAAACCACCACTTAGGTACTGTAATGAACTCATTATAAATTCATATTGGTGTAATATCTACTGTATTCTAACTTCTCTATGGTTCATACCCTCCGATACTACTCATAGATTAATCAAAATAAGCAAACAACACATAGAAAACAGAATCTGTCAAAAACAGAACAGTCTGTAGTAATCTGTATAAAATGTATACTTCTGGAACCCCAAAAATTATGAAATAAATTTCTGGACCTGAGAAATTTGTCTATTAATCATATTAAAAAGAATCAACCTAAAAGCACTCTCCAGTAAAAAATGGCAGCTAATCTCATAAGCGCTAAAGTTTCTGTTTTTCACAGCAAGATCACATAAACTTCACCCAAGTCTTCCCAAAGGTTCTACTTGGCACTTTATTGAAAAAAAACCTATAAAACATGATTACTACAATAGCATAATCATGTGGACACACAAAAACAGTAAGGATAAATATTGGGTTGTCTCCCAACAAGAGCTTTTCTTTAATGCCTTTCTAGCTAGGCATGATGATGACAATGATGCTCACATAAAATATAAGAATTGAAACATAACGGGAGCATCATGAAGCAAATGACTAGCACATTTAAGCCTAACCCACTTCCTATGCATAGGGATTTTGTGAGCAAACAACTTAGAGGAACAATAATCAACAAGCATAAGAAGGTAAAACAAGCATAACTTTAAAATTTTAAGCACATAGAGAGGAAACTCGACATTATTGCAATTCCTACAAGCATATGTTCCTTACTCATAATAATTTTCAGTAGCATCATGAATGAATTCAACAATCTAACCAGCACCTAAAGCATTCTTTTCATGATCTACTAGCATAGAAAATTTACTACTCTCCACACAAGCAAAATTCTTCTCATTCAGAATAGTGGGAGTAGCATAAGAGACTTGAACACTAAAAATTGTTTCCACATTAAAAGAGTAATGTTCAGAAAAAGGGTAATCATAATCATGACAAGTTTTATAAATATAATCATCACTACTTTTGTTAGCATAAGTTTCATCACAATAATCATCATAAAGTAGCAACTTCATTCTCATCATAATCGATTGAAGCCTCTTCCAAGGTAGTGGAATCATCACTAAATAAAGTTGACACTCTTCCAAATCCACTTTAATATTCATCACAATAAAATTCAACATCCTCCAAAATAGTGGGATCACTACTTCCTAAAGTTGACACTCTTCCAAACCCACTTTCATCAATATAATCATCATAGGTAGGAGGCATGCTATCATCATAACAACTTTGCATATCAAAACTTGGGATGCTAAAAATATCATCTTCATTAAACATAGCATCCCCAAGCTTGGGAAAAACATTAATTTCAGCAAATATATTCTAAAATATTTCATCCTCATCAAACATAGCTTCCCCAAGCTTGGGCCCTTTCATAGCATAAGCATAATCACTCTCATCATTAAACATATGGATAGCACCAATAGTAAAGCAATTATCATCATCACAATGAGTAGTAGGAGCAACATCATTTGGGAGGGATGCCTTTTTACCTTTGTTGCTCCTTCTTTTCTTTTTCTTCTTCACATTATGTGTAGGTTCAACCTTCCTCTTTGAGCTCCTTATTGACGAGATTGGTTGAATAGAAAGCTCCTCCTCGTTACCTGATTCATCATGAGAAATAATAGGAGGATATTGGGAAGTCTCTTCCCTTTCATTAGTATTCTCATCATCTTCTATTTGCTTTTTTTTATTTATGTAATTGGCAATATAAGGATTTTCAATGCAATTCACCGCACAATACAAATAAATCTTCTCTAAATCAATATCAAGGAATTTCTTATGGGCAAATTCTGGAAGGTCCTTCATTAAATGTTTCAATTCTTCATAACCCAAAAGCAAACTAAGTTCATTATAATGTGCAATGGAAATCAAATCATCACAATTTTTAGACATGATTCGGTCATGAAACAATTTGCATTGGAGATGTAAATGACCATGTTCATTGCAAAGTTCACAAGTACGGCAAAGGAATTTTAAATTTTCAGCACTCACATCTAGCCTTTCTTGCAACCATTTAGTTTCTAAATGCTTATGCCTCTTGCAATAAATATCTTGTCTATTTGGTGTGTTCATGCAAACATGCACTCCACAAAAGTTGACATGCTCATAAGATATATTTTCATCATGACTAAAGCAATCATCATTAGTACTATGGATATTCAAGGAGTTTATACTAAAAACATTGCAATCATGCTCATCATTCAAAGATCTAGTACCAAGCATTTTAAAGCATTCTTCTTCTAGCACTTGAGCACAATTTTCCTTTCCATCAAACTCACGAAAGATATTAAAAAGATGAAGCGTATGAGACAAACTTAACTCCATTTTTTTGTAGTTTTCTTTTATAAACTAAACTAGTGATAAAACAAGAAACAAAAAGATTCGATTGCAAGATCTAAAGATATACCTTCAAGCGCTAACCTCCCCGGCAACGGCGCCAAAAAAGAGCTTGATGTCTACTACACAACCTTCTTCTTGTAGACGTTGTTGAGCCTGCAAGTGCACAGGTTTGTAGGACAGTAGCATATTTCCCTCAAGTGGGTGACTTAAGGTATATCAATCCGTAGGAGGCGTAGGATGAAGATGGTCTCTCTCAAACAACCCTGCAACCAAATAACAAAGAGCCTCTTGTGCCCCCAACACACCCAATACAATGGTAAATTGTATAGGTGCACTAGTTCGGCGAAGAGATGAAGATACAAGTGCAAAATAGATAGTAGATAAAGGTATTTGTAATCTGAAATTATAAAAACAGCAAGGTAACAAGTGGTAAAAGTGAGCGTAAACAGTATTGCAATGATAGGAAACAAGGCCTAGGGTTCATACTTTCACTAGTGCAAGTTCCCTCAACAATAATAACATAGATAGATCATATAACAAGCCCTCAAAATGCAACAAAGAGTCACTCCAAAGCCACTAATAGCGGAGAACACACGTAGAGATTATGGTAGGGTACGAAACCACCTCAAAGTTATTCTTTCGGATCGATCTATTAAAGAATTCGTACTAGAATAACACCTTAAGACACAAATCAACCAAAACCCTAATGTCACCTAGATACTCCATTGTCACTTCAAGTATCCGTGGGCATGATTATACGATATGCATCACACAATCTCAGATTCATCCAACCAACACAAAAGTATTTCAAAGAGTGCCCCAAAGTTTCTACCGGAGAGTCAAGAACGTGTGCCAACCCCTATGCATAGGTTCATGGGCGGAACCCGCAAGTTGGTCACCAAAACATACATCAAGAGGCACATGATATCCCATTGTCACCACAGATAAGCACGCCAAGACATACATCAAGTGTTCTCATAAAAGACTCAATCCGATAAGATAACTTCAAAGGGGAAACTCAATTCATCACAAGAGAGTAGAGGGGGAGAAACATCATAAGATCCAACTATAATAGCATAGCTCGGGATACAGCAAGATCGTGCCATAGAGGGAACACGAGAGAGAACACGAGAGAGAGAGAGAGATCAAACACATAGCTACTGGTACATACCCTCAGCCCCGAGGGTGAACTACTCCCTCCTCGTCATGGAGAGCGCCGGGATGATGAAGATGGCCACCGGTGATGGATTCCCCCTCCGGCAGGGTGCCGGAACAGGCTCCTGAGAGGTTTTTGGTGGCTATAGAGGCTAGCGGTGGCGGAACTCCCGATCTATCTTGATATTCGATAGTTTTAGGGTACGTAGGGTTATATAGGCGAAAGAAGAAGGTCAGGGGGTGCTCGAGGGGCTCACAAGACAGGGGGCCGCGCCCTATAGGGGGGGCGCGCCCCCCTATCTCCTGGGCTCCTCGAGGGTCTTCTGACTTGATCTCCAAGCCTCCGGGATGATATTCTTCCAAAAAATCACGATGCCGAAGGTTTCATTCCGTTTGGACTCCGTTTGATATTCCTTTTCTTCGAAATACTGAAACAGGCAATAAAACAGCAATATGGGCTGGGCCTCCGGTTAATAGGTTAGTCCCAAAAGTAATATAAAAGTGTATAATAAAGCCCATAATCATTCAAAACACATAGTAATATAGCATGAATGCTTCATAAATTATAGATACGTTGGAGACGTATCAACGCTCTCTGTTTGTCGGACTGAATTATCCGATTAACCTGGAGATAACCGACGACAAGGATCATGATGGCAGCGCGGTTTCATTCATTAGGAAAAACGGTGTGTACATAGCGTACCATGCGTCTCTGCATGCACCATACCCTGATATACGCCGCCATGCTTTGCAGCCCAAAGTAGGAGAGAGGGTCGCAAGTATCAGATTTCGACCTGCTGGCTGGAGTTTCCCTCATCAGGCACCCATCTGGTTCAAGCCGTCAGCCAATCTCCACAGCTTAATAAATAGTAACGTCTAATTGAGCCTCTTAGTTAAATGCGTACACTTGGTGTAGTAGGATCTTTATTTAGTTTGATGCATACACTTGTTCTTTTTTGGAAGCCCTTTTGGAATGATGGCTGATGTTTGGTTTGGAAGAGAGAAATGTGTATTTACTCTTCTGGCTTGCTTACTGCTTCTGTTGCACCCCCAGCCCTGGTTGCTGCTGCTGCTGTTTTCAATGTACAATCAGCAGTATATTTCGTCTGTTGGTTGAATAAATGTGTTGTTAGAATGACAAACACAATGTTTTGGAAGCCGTTGCACGGTTCGATCCTTTAGTGCCCCGTACCATACGTAGCGCATACTATTTTTCGTACGAAACACATTTTCCACTTGTTGATAACATGCAGCCCACTGATGAAGGCCCAATAGAGGATCCCATAATTAACTGGAAGGGAGGCTCTCACATGAATCCGGCCCAGGTACATGCTCATGGTCCCCTAAACATAAATAAGTAAATAAATAAAGCTAAATGCTCATGCACAGTTCTTTAAATTCATGATTTAACAGGAGGATATTATTTCCTATGATAGTGACATTACATTCAGTCGATATTATTCTTAGGCAAAGATAGCGACCAGTCTTCTTTCTCCAAGCATTTTCTTCTTGCAACCAGCAGACCCATGCAAATCGTAGTCAACATCGTAAATAGTTCCGGTCCATTTTTATTTTTCAATAAGAATGTCCAACCCAGCCCAGCACATTGGCGACAACACTTTATCTCCTGCCTTGGTGCGCTCGCCGCGGCGCCGCCGTTCGGCCCTGTCAACATAGTTTTTTTTTTTGAAATGGTCCCTGTCAACATAGTGAATCGGGAGAGGACTGTAGTTGTGAGTATGACAGTATGAACCCACCAGGTCCACTCCCGAACACAAGCAAGCGCCTATTTTACTACTCATATGCACCCCTCATTTTTTTACTCTAATCCACCATGCTGATATCTGGGACCCACATCATTTTTAACGTATATTCAATTAACGATAGAATTGCACAACTTTTTTTGAGTAGTAATTCGGACGAGCAGGCTATAAACTGGGTTATGCGGTCTCTATGGCCCGTCTAACAACATGACCAGCCCAGCAGTTTTTGTTTGGGAAAATAGGTAGCCCATTATTTCTTTTTGTAGAATACCCAATCTAGGCCTATTTGTTTTCTCCGACTTACTGGGCTGCAAATCTTTCAAGACGAGGAGGGATGCATTCCGGCCTGGCCAAAGAGTATGGTCAGTGTATGTTAAAAGTAATATCAAAGGGGTTGAAAATTCCAAAAAAATTATAGCAAATGGGATATTAGTTTCTTTTTTTGTTTTTGTTCTTCACTGATATTTTATACTCCCTCCGTCCCAAAATTCTTGTCTTAGATTAGTCTAGATACGTATGTATCTAATACCAAAATGTGACTTGATACATCCGTATTTAGACAAATCTAAGACAAGAATTTTGGGATGGAGGGAGTATTTCATTGGATTTAACATGACATAGTACTAATTTATTTTTAAATTTGTTTTAGTATGGCTCCTAATTTTTGGATTAAGAATATTTTGTTCCCCAGCAAAAAATTTCAAATTTTCAAAATTTCGCACATATTTAGTTAAAAAATTTAACCCTTGTACTGACCAGAAAATGGGCAGCAATTCTAAAAATGGATAATGGGCTGCAATAAATTCCATATGAATTAGAAAATGAGTAAAGATTATAAAAATAATAGCAAATGGGATGTACACGCCACAAATTTCGAGGCTGGCTTGTTTATGCAAGGCTTTGTCAGTCAACACACGATTCTAGCAATAGCGACTGTTGGATGTCCATCCAACGACCGACGTGTTTCTTCAATCTCTAATCTTCCTGCTCCAGCCGCCTAAACTAGCGTCAGCGGGACTGCCTGCTCCCTCCTCTTGTGGCCTGTTGTGATGCCGCGCAGGCTTCACCGGCCCACCCTACTCCCTCCGTTGGCCTGGCCACATGCAATCAACTGCCTCCTTATTACGCGAAAAAAATGATTCCTCCCACTGACATCTGGGCCGCACCAGTTGGGAGGCTGGCATGTGGGCCTACTAAGTTGACGCATACGCATGGCTTGTCAACTTAGTCAACAAACGATTCTAGCAGCATTAACCATTGGATTTGAATTGAACGGTCTTGCTGCTTCTTCAATCGCTGCTCTTCTTGCACCAGCCGCCCAAACCAGCGCCGGCGAGACCGCCTGCTCCTGCCTCCAGTGGTCGGTTGTGCTGCCATTGAGGCCTCATCGCCCCCTACTACTCCCACCGCTAGCCAGGCCCTGCGACGACAGCAGCCTCACACCGCAGCCGAACCAGTGAACCCTCATACTCTTCTCCGCGTGGGCATCCACTGCCGTGTCTTCCCTGGCTCCGTGTCGTCCCTTCCTAGGCCTCGCTGTCGTCCACCGCCCTGGTGCTCTCAGCGCGGCGTGGTCAACATGGTCAAGGAACGACTTCCATCAGACGTGGACTGTACATGGAGAGGCTGACAGCTGGGTCCACGTCCGCACACAAGGAAATGCCTCCTTATTACGTGCAAAATAATGATTCCTCCAGGTGACATCTAGGACCCACCGGAAGGGCCTCTGTATTTCGCGAAAAAAACACTCCCCCCGCTGACAGGTCGGACCCACCAGCTATATCTTCGCGCGCAAGGAAGTGCCTCCTTATTACGCACAAAAAATGAATACTCCCCCTGCTAGCTGGGACCCAGCATATTGGGATGCTGACTTGTGGGCCTACTAAGTTGACGGGGACGGAGGGCTTGTTAACTTAGTCAATATGAATGATTCTAGCTCCAGTGACCATACGATCTCCATCCAACGGCCATAGTGCTTCTTCAACCTCTGGTCTTCTTGCTCCAGCCGCCCAAAGCAGCGCAGATCGTGCCGCCTGCTCCTGCCTCCCGTGGCCAATTGTGCTGTCGTGGAGGCCTCACCCCCCCTACTACTCCCATCGCTGGCCAGGCCATCCCTCCACACACCCACACACCCTGTTATTCTGTGGTGACGGCAGCCTCACACCAAAGCCGAACCAGTGAACCCTCATACTCCTCTCCATGTGGTCATCCACTGCCGCGTCTTCCCCGGCTCTACGTCGTCCCCTTCCTAGGCCTTGTCGTCGTCCACCACCCTGGTGCTCTCGGCGCGGTGTGGTTAACGTGGTCAAGGAACGACTTCCATCGGAAGAACACTGTATGTGGAGAGGTTGATAGCTGGGTCCACGGCCGCAGCAAGGAAGTGCCTCCTTATTACGCAGAAAATAATTATTCCTCCACCTGACAGCAGGGACCCACCGGATGAGCCACCGTATTTCGCAAAAAAGGCTTCCTCCCTGACTGTTGGGACCTACCTCCTACATCTTTGCACGCAAGGAAATGCGTCCATATTACGGGCAAAAAAATGATTCGCCCCCTAACTGCTGGGACCCACCAACTACATCTTCGCACGTAAGGAAGTGCCTGATAGTCGGGACCCACCTGGTCGAAGCATACATAGTGTTGTCATTCTGGTCACAAACGTGTACGTACATACTGGTCGATGTAGAGGCGCGCACGTGTCGTAGTATAGGCACGCACGTAGCATGTACATGTACGTACAGCGGCTAGAGTGCATGAAAGAAAATACGGCCACGTACGTACATACGGGCGGGGTCTCGAATGCCTACTCACGCATACGTACGTGTAACACCCACGATGCGGCTATATCTCCCATGTGTCGAAGCACGACTTAGAGGCATAACCGCATGGTGGTTTTGTCGCAAGAAGGGTCATCTTCACACAATCCCATGTAATGAACAAGAATGGGATAAAGAGTTGGCTTACAATCGCCACTTCACACAATGAACATATAATTCATACATCATTCAGAGTACACACATAGTCCGACTACGGACGAAGCCAAAAGAAAAGAAGATAACCCAACTGCTAGATCCCTGATCGTCCCAACTGGGCTCCACTACTGATCAACATGAAACAAAACATAGCAATGACCAAGGTCTTCGTTGAGCTCCCATCTGAGCTCGGTTGCATCATCTGCACTGGTATCATCGGCACCTGCAACTATTGTGATAGTATCTGGTGAGTCACGAGGACTCGGCAATCTCAAAACCCGCGAGATAAAGACTATTTAAGCTTATGGGAAAGGAAGGGGTAAAGTGGTGAGGTTGCAGCAGCGACTAAGCATATATGGTGGCTGACATACGCAAATAAGAGCAAGAAGAGAGCAAATGGAACGGTCGTGAAGCTAGCAATGATCAAGAAGTGATCCTAAACTCCTACTTACGTCAAACATAACCCAAAACCGTGTTCACTTCCCGGACTCCGCCGAAAAGAGACCATCATGGCTACACACGCGGTTGATGCGTTTTAATTCGGATCTGGTGTCAAGTTATCTACAACCGGACATTAACAAATTCCCATCTGCCTATAACCATAGGCACGGCTTTCGAAAGATTATACCCTACAGGGGTGTCCCAACTTAGCCCATCACAAGCTCTCACGGTCAATGAAGGATATACCTTCTCCCAGGAAGACCCGATCAGACTCGGAATCCCGGGTTACAAGACATTTCGACAATGGTAAAACAAGACCAGCAAAGCCGCCTGATGTGCCGACAAATCCCGATAGGAGCTGCACATATCTCGTTCTCAGGGCACACCGGATAAGTCAAGCTACGAGTAAAACCAGCCCTCGAGTTGCCCCGTGGTGGCCCCACAGGTTGCTCGGTTCAGACCAACACTCGAAGGAGCACTGGCCCGGGGGGGTTAAAATAAAGATGACCCTTGAGTCTGCAGAACCCAAGGGAAAAAGGCTTAGGTAGCAAATGGTAAAACCAAGGTTGGGCCTTGCTGGAGGAGTTTTATTCAAAGCGAACTGTCAAGGGGGTCCCATAAATCACCCAACCGCGTAAGGAACGCAAAATCCGGGAACATAACACCGGTATGACGGAAACTAGGGCAGCAAGAGTGGAACAAAACACCAGGCATAAGGCCGAGTCTTCCACCCTTTACCAAGTATATAGATGCATTAATGGTATATAAGAGATATTGTGATATCCCAACATAATCCTGTCCATCATGGAGCAATCTTCAACTTCACCTGCAACTAACAATGCTATAAGAGAGGCTGAGCAAAGCGGTAACATAGCCAAACAACGGTTTGCTAGGAGGGGTGAAAAAGGTTAGAGGCTGACATGGCAATATGGGAGGCATGGTAAACAAGTGATAGGTAACGCAGCATAGCGATAGAACGAAGCATCTAGCAAGCAAAGATAGAAGTGATATCGAGGGTAATGGTCATCTTGCCTGAAATCCCGATAGCAAGAAGAACGAGTCCATGAAGAAGACAACCGGACGTAGTCGAACGAATCCTCACAACTCCGTAACGAAACCGAAGCTAACGAGAGAAGCAAACCGGAAAGAAGCAAACAACATGGTAAACAACCATCACATAATCATGGCATGATGCACAACCAAATATGATGCATGTCCGGTTTAACGAGGCATGGCATGGCAATATGCACAAACAACACTACAAGTTAAGTGGAGCTCAATATGCAACGAGTTGCATATTGACGAAACACCACAACAATTATTTAGTTCGCTCTCGTTTAGGTACCCAACAATATTAAATGTTGATTAACATGGAAAGAGGTGAAGCATGAGCAAACCACCTATTTAGGCAAGTTTAAGTGAGGCCGGAAACAACAAACAACAATTCTGGTAAATCCCCACATGACATTTAGTAGTTTAAAGCAAGCACAATTTTAAGCATTTAAATGTTGTTATCATGATGCGGATGACATATACAAGTTTATGCAATTTTTATGAAAATGTTGACATGAGCATGTTATGAAGCATTTGGTCACCATGGCGGAAATAAAAGGGTGCCACGGCGGCGAAACAAAAAAATGGTGCCACGGCAACATATCCGAAAATGATGCCACGGTAACATATCAGTTCCGGTAGCTCATGGAGATACCGGTGCAAAAGGAGGCGTGCGGATGTGCGCGACATGCTAGAGATGGTGGGGTGCTCCCGAGTACCGGGTTCCCACGGGACGGCGGCATGGCAAACAAGGAACGTGCAAAGACCTCTCTCGGACACGGTGCAAACACGGGCATCTCATACAACACACAAGCATTCGTTCACGGGCGGTCGTCTCGGGGCTTATACCTTCGAAGCGTGCGTTTCCGGGTGGAACGAGTTCGGAGCGGTGTAGAGGAAGTAGGCGTTCACGGGACATCGTGGAAGTAGTCGTACACGGCGTCGGTAGAGGTACATCTCGTACTGGAAGTAGTTGTTCATGTCCCGTGGATGTTCGGGGTCCACGGGGTCTTCGAGGGTCGACGGTAGTGGTACACGTTTTCGTAGATGTCCGGGGTCGTCGGGTCGTCATGTAGCCGTACATGTTCGTCGTGGTACACGGGTCGAAGTGGTACTTGGGATCTTCTGAACCTGCCGGTATTGCCGAACCGAAGGGGTACTTGGTCTTGACGTCCACGGTGTCTTCGGCCTTGACGTGAAGCAGGGAGGCGGAGCTCCTGCCGGGTCGATGGTGACGAGGTCGGAGATGCGAGGACGGGCAAAGGGGCTGCTCCTGCAAAGGGGCTGCTCCTGCAAAGGGGCTGCAGGGGCGACGGGAGCCGGCAGGGGAGGACCCTAGCGAGGCACGGCCAGATCCGGCGGCGGCGGCGGCTCCGGTGGCTGGCTGGTGGCGCGGAGGCGACGAGGAGGGGGACACGGGGACGGGACGAGGCGGTTGGGTGCGCGGTGCTTGCGCACAGAGGCGACGGGGCCGCCGGAGTTGGACTCCAGGTGGTATTGCGGAGGTCGGGCGCGGGGCCGGCAGGGGCGTGGTCGCGGGGCTCGGGAGGAGAAGCAGGGCACGGCGAGCGGAGACGGGGCAATGTCAGGCGCACGGGGTGAGGAGAAGGGCGAGGAGGTCCTGGCACGGGGACGGCAGGGCGAGGTGGAGCGGGGCGCTCGATGCAGGAGGAGGAAGGGCGAGGCCGCGGCGCTCCTCTCTCTCTCTCTCTCTGCGACGGTGCAACAAGGGAGGAGGGGATCGAGCGCTGCGTGGGAACGAGGAGGAGGAGGAGATGGATCGAGGGAGAGATGCGGGAGGATCGTGGGATCCTCTCCCTGGCAACGTGTGTGTGTGTGTGGTGGCGGTGCTGGCAGGGAACGAGGGGATGGACCGAGGGAGAGATGGATCGAGCGAGGGGGTCGGGCTAGGGTTAGAGGCGCAGCAGCTGGGCCTGTGGAACGGGCCTTAGAGGCTGGGCCGGCCTGGATGGCCTGCTAGGTTCTGTTCTCCCTCTCTCTTATATTTCTAACAGAAAGCATTAGAGAGAACGAAAATGAAGAGGGGGTTAGGGAAAGAAAATGCGCAAGGGGATAATTTTCCCGGACTCGTAAAAATGAGCTTGATCCAAGAAAATAGAAATGGCCAAGATTGCAAGATTTAAATTCAAATTCATTTGATTTAAATCCAAATGATTTGAATGGTAGTGAGGGTTTGGGAAGGTCCAAAAATGTTTGGATTTTTGGTGGAGCTCCGGAAAACAGAGAAACAATTATTGACAAGGTTTTGAGGTCAACTCGAGGCAGAAAAAGGCATGGGATTTATTTTGCACGTGTGTTATGGTGAATCCCAAAGAATGGAATACTTTGTTATAGCTCCCTAATAATATTGGGAGGATATGTTATAAAGAGAAAACACCATGTGAATTCCCTCGATTTAAATGGACCGAAGATCCATACGATTTATTTAGTTGAGTTTTAAAAATTAAATGGCATGATGCAATGCAAAAAAATAAAAGGGCAAGCACAAATGAAACAGACGGTGATCACGAAAAAATGGAAGTCTTCTGGAGCGTCGGTCTCGGGGCGTTACAACGCTCCACCACTACAAGAGGATCTCGTCCCGAGATCTAGGATGGCACCGGAGGGAAGCGGAAGAGGAAGAGAAGAGGTAAAACTAAGTTGCTTTTTCGACCAATGAGTGAAACCAAAGAACCTTGAGAGGTTGAAAAGTTGAAAGAAAGAACACAACGGAGTTGAACACAATTGAGAGAACTGCGGTAGAAAATAGAAACAAGGAACACCATGTGAACATTGGAGGTTGCAAAGCTATGAATGACGAGTACAATGGACAAGAAGGAATTGAAACCACTCAGGTTGAAACAAGATAAGAATGAATAAGAATGATATAATTTTGGCAGCACTCCGACTGTAAATGGAAGGAATTGAACATGAACTTGAGCAGATGGGGTGATACTTGATGAAATCAACAACACACTGCCTCCGGAATTATTGAAAGAATGGCACAAGGGGTAAGAAAGATTTCAAACAGCACTCAGGTTGAAAAGAGAGGCAAAACTTGATAATATGAAAGAACTTGAATGAGAACACAACACTCCAGTTAAATGGATAAGCATGAAAATAACATGAACTTGTCAAAATGACGTGATGGGTGAAGAGCACAACATCACAATGCCTTCGGAAGAAATGAAAAAATGGAATGGAATGAACGGAGGAAAACTTGATCTTGAAAGAGCACGCTAACGGGAATTGCTAGAACGAAGTTGTTGGATTATTAACAACAAAAGGATAAGCTTGTTGAGGGCTTATGGAAAACATCTCAAAATTATGAGGTGACAACTGGCCACTAACAGAAACAATTGCTTGCTTGAGATCAACAAAGAGATGAAAACTGCTTTCGCCGAGAGGATAGGAGAAAACTTGGATCATTGATAAGCACCACAATACAACATTCCTTAGGGAAGGCTTTAGGTGAAATCTATACCAAGATAACTCCAACGAAGAGATTAATGGATTGAGAAAACTCATGCTCGAAGGAGTTGATGGGTTTAACTACCTCATTCTTGACAACTGTTGAATCACAAAACATGATGAAAATTGTCAAGAATGATATAACACCACCTCAATAGATAAGGTAGAAATAATTGCACTTTGGAATGCAAGATGAAGAATGCTTGAACTCCTCAAAAGAAAACATGTGTTGAGCACCATGTTTAATTTTTGAGTATAGCTTGGCGGGTCATAACTTCAAGAGAAATCTTGAAGAACAATTGAAGAATGAAAAGAATCCTTGACGAACCACCATGTAGAGCCTCCATGAAGAACTCCGGTAATAAAAGGATGATAAAAAGAAAGGGAAGTTGAAAATACAAGGTGAATCCTTGCAATGATTTAGATGGAGCTTCGCGATGATATAACCGAGAAAACTTGGAACTCCGGAAAAGAAAAGATGAAACACATGAAACCAAGAATGTGATATGATGAACAAACTCCGGAAAAAAAGAGATGAACAACTCTTGAAAGAAGAAACTAGATCACTTGGATGAAACAATAATAAGAATTACGTTATGCGTATCCTTCACCAATTAAAATTGATGACAAGCAACGGATTTGGCATACTACTTATTCTCGTAGAAAGGATTAAGAGAGATATAGCGCAAGCTTGAGAAGGTATTGATGGAACCACCGGTGGGATTGAAACAATGAAAGAATGAATGATAACCAAGGAAGAGAACTCTTGAACGAACCACTGTAAGAATTGAAAATGAAAGTAGCAAAGGCACAAATCACCAAGAAGAATTGGAAAATGAACGAAGATACTTGAGGGGATTTGGATACATGAGAACGAAGAGGCCAAGAACTGATTAGAGGATATTTGAACGATGCACGGGTAAGATTTGGAGAACGATAGCTACACGCTGAGAATGAAGAATTCTGAGATGATTGGCTCCGGAGGATGAACTGAAAAGACTCCTGAATTGCTCCGGATTGGTGAAAAGAATTCTCCTAATCGAAATTATTTATGAGAGGATGGCATCAAGCTAGAATCACGAATCTTTGAGAGAACGGATAAGATTTGGAGGAAAACTCTTCTTTGGTCTTCAAAATGTTGAGAATGAAGATGAGAACCACCATGACAAATTATGAGACACTCCGGAGCAAAGAAGAATAGAAATGTTGAACCAACGATGAAAATGTTTTATAAGCGATCTTGAAGAAGGAATATGACTGATGATAATTCATTCTTACGTCAAACTTGGAAAAGAATTTGGGAATAGCTCCGGGAAAATTAGAAGAGTCAAGTAGGATCCTGGGAAAAGACCTGTGGGTTAGGGCCCACTCAAAAGAAACACCTTCAAAAAATTACTTGAAAGGGAAATTGCACCGGTTGAATTAAATGGCTTGAATGAGATAATAATCTCCAAATAGCTTGAACTGATTGAGAATGGAAACACGAATCTTCCAAGATATCTTGAGCACTCCGAATAAGAATAGAGAGAGGTGAACAATTACGAGGTGCACCGGTATGAGAAAACATTTGAAACGAGGAAAGGATATGATCGATAAAGCTCGAATTAAATCCACCAGAGAAGAAAAGAGAACGAAGAATGATAAACTTGAAGCTTCGTTAGTATCTTCTTGAGAATCACCGGATAAGAACATTGACAGAAAAGAATGAAGAGACTTCTCATCCATAAGATGGATACTTGATTAAGAAATCTGAGTCCTTGAAGTTAAGGGTGGGAGGGTGGGGAAAAACAAAGACTACTTGGGACGGATGGAAGAAACACCGTTGAGAAAAACTTGGAAATGATCTTGCGGATGGGGAGAATGATGGGATCATCTCGAAGAGAAGCGCACCAGTTGGAAAAGAATTAACATGACAACCTCAATGATCAAAAGGATTAGTATTCACATAGCAATATGAGAACACCGTTTAGGAAAGGTATGGATTCAACATTTGACTTCGAAGCAACTCGAATACCACAAATAAAACAAAACAAAGGATTTGGCTTGCAGAATAAGCCGGAACAAACATAAGATAGAGATTTCATCCGAAGTTTTCGTGGTGGGGCCCACACGGACTCGATCGTACAGCACCATCATGTACAAGGCAGTGCACATGACATACGAAGTGTCCCCGAACCAGCATAGCCAAGGGTTCTTTAAGACACAACGAGACCACTATAAAAACGACCGTGGAAAGGCGGACCACTAGACGTCGAACCCCAATCTCATATCATGCATCTGTCGAAAAGATATTTTAGGAGCTACTTGAATTCCCACCTATAAACTCCCGAAACTTTCTAGTTATGCAATCTGGTATTGGGGATACAGGGGAAGCAATATATATCTCACCCAAAACTAACAATTCCTACATCCAAGCTGTATCCGTCCGTCAACACATAACCAAGAAACCTTCGGAAATCGTGTACCTCAACCTTCGAAAAGCATCCGTTATATGAGTTATGGCAATACTCCCGAACTCCCGCCCCAGTACTGGGTGGCGTCGAGGTTATCTCACCAACAACTGCATAAAAGAGATTTTCGATGTCGGCAAAACTCAGGTATTCCAGAACTGCAACGATAAAATTATGACGACAACACCTCGGAGCTCAACTCCCCGGGTCAATGCCACATCAAAGACAGGAGGCACCAAGAACAATGTTCTCGTCACATAACCATCGAAACGATTCCAAGATACCCGCGTGATCCTAAAAAAATTAGTGAAATTTGAGGAGAGAAAAGTCAAAACATATACGTCAGGAGGCCTTACCAGAGCGACGAAGGGACTGAGGAGTAAAAAGAATCCTACTCTCCGATATATATAATCCTAAGACTCAAAACATTTTTTCTAGACTCAACAACGCCAGCAAACAATCAAGCAGGGAGCTCCTAAGTCGGGGATGGCTCTGATTACCAACTTGTAACACCCACGATGCGGCTATATCTCCCACGTGTCGAAGCACGACTTAGAGGCATAACCGCATGGTGGTTTTGTCGCAAGAAGGGTCATCATCACACAATCCCATGTAATGAACAAGAATGGGAAAAAGAGTTGGCTTACAATCGCCACTTCACACAATGAACATATAATTCATACATCATTCAGAGTACACACATAGTCCGACTACGGACGAAGCCAAAAGAAAAGAAGATAACCCAACTGCTAGATCCCTGATCGTCCCAACTGGGCTCACTACTGATCAACATGAAACAAAACATAGCAACGACCAAGGTCTTCGTTGAGCTCCCATCTGAGCTCGGTTGCATCATCTGCACTGGTATCATTGGCACCTGCAACTGTTGTGATAGTATCTGGTGAGTCACGAGGACTCAGCAATCTCAAAACCCGCGAGATAAAGAATATTTAAGCTTATGGAGAAGGAAGGGGTAAAGTGGTGAGGTTGCAGCAGCGACTAAGCATATATGGTGGCTGACATACGCAAATAAGAGCGAGAAGAGAGCAAATGGAACGGTTGTGAAGCTAGCAATGATCAAGAAGTGATCCTGAACTCCTACTTACGTCAAACATAACCCAAAACCGTGTTCACTTCCCGGACTCCGCCGAAAAGAGACCATCACGGCTACACACGCGGTTGATGCGTTTTAATTCGGATCTGGTGTCAAGTTATCTACAACCGGACATTAACAAATTCCAATCTGCCTATAACCGCAGGCACGGCTTTCGAAAGATTATACCCTGCAGGGGTGTCCCAACTTAGCCCATCACAAGCTCTCACGGTCAACGAAGGATATACCTTCTCCCAGGAAGACCCGATCAGACTCGGAATCCCGGTTTACAAGACATTTCGACAATGGTAAAACAAGACCAGCAAAGCCGCCCGATGTGCCGACAAATCCCGATAGGAGCTGCACATATCTCGTTCTCAGGGCACACCGGATAAGTCAAGCTACGAGTAAAACCAGCCCTCGAGTTGCCCCGTGGTGGCCCCGCAGGTTGCTCGGTTCGGACCAACACTCGAAGGAGCACTGGCCTGGGGGGGTTAAAATAAAGATGACCCTTGAGTCTGCAGAACCCAAGGGAAAAAGGCTTAGGTGGCAAATGGTAAAACCAAGGTTGGGCCTTGCTGGAGGAGTTTTATTCAAAGCGAATTGTCAAGGGGGTCCCATAAATCACCCAACCGCGTAAGGAACGCAAAATCCGGGAACATAACACTGGTATGACAGAAACTAGGGCGGCAAGAGTGGAACAAAACACCAGGCATAAGGCCGAGTCTTCCACCCTTTACCAAGTATATAGATGCATTAATAATATATAAGAGATATTGTGATATCCCAACATAATCCTGTCCATCATGGAGCAATCTTCAACTTCACCTGCAACTAACAATGCTATAAGAGAGGCTGAGCAAAGTGGTAACATAACCAAACAACGGTTTGCTAGGAGGGGTGAAAAAGGTTAGAGGCTGACATGGCAATATGGGAGGCATGGTAAACAAGTGATAGGTAACACAGCATAGCGATAGAACGAAGCATCTAGCAAGCAAAGATAGAAGCGATATCGAGGGTAATGGTCATCTTGCCTGAAATCCCGATAGGAAGAAGTATGAGTCCATGAAGAACACAACCGGACGTAGTCGAACGAATCCTCACAACTCCGTAACGAAACCGAAGCTAACGAGAGAAGCAAACCGGAAAGAAGCAAACAGCATGGTAAACAACCATCACATAATCATGGCATGATGCACAACCAAATATGATGCATGTCCGGTTTAACGAGGCATGGCATGGCAATATGCACAAACAACACTACAAGTTAATGGAGCTCAATATACAACAAGTTGCATATTGACGAAACACCACAACAATTATTTAGTTCGCTCTAGTTTAGGTACCCAACAATATTTAATGTTGATTAACATGGCAAGAGGTGAAGCATGAGCAAACCACCTATTTAGGCAAGTTTAAGTGAGGCCGGAAATAACAAACAACAATTCCGGTAAATCCCCACATGACATTTAGTAGTTTAAAGCAAGCACAATTTTAAGCATTTAAATGTTGTTATCATGATGCGGATGACATATACAAGTTTATGCATTTTTTATGAAAACGTTGACATGAGCATGTTATGAAGCATTTGGTCACCATGGCGGAACGAAAAGGGTGCCACGGTGGCGAAACAAAAAAATGGTGCCACGGCAACATATTCGAAAATGATGCCACGGCAACATATCGGTTCCGGTAGCTCATGGAGATACCGGTGCAAAAGGAGGCGTGCGGATGTGCGCGACATGCTAGAGATGGTGGGGTGCTCCCGACTACCGGGTTCCCACGGGACGGCGGCATGGCAAACGAGGAACATGCAAAGACCTCTCTCGGACACGGTGCAAACACGGGCATCTCATACAACACACAAGCATTCGTTCACGGGCGGTCGTCTCGGGGCTTATACCTTCGAAGCGTGCGTTTCCGGGTGGAATGAGTTCGGAGCGGTGTAGAGGAAGTAGGCGTTCATGGGACGTCGTGGAAGTAGTCGTACACGGCGTCGGTAGAGGTACATCTCATAGTGGAAGTAGTTGTTCATGTCCAGTGGATGTTCGGGGTCCACAGGGTCTTCGAGGGTCGACGGTAGTGGTACACGTTTTCGTAGATGTCCGGGGTCATCGGGTCGTCATGTAGCCGTACATGTTCGTCGTGGTACACGGGTCGTAGTGGTACTTGGGATCTTCTGAACTTGCCGGTATTGCCGAACCGAAGGGGTACTTGGTCTTGACGTCCACGGTGTCTTCGGCCTTGACGTGAAGCAGGGAGGCGGAGCTCCTGCTGGGTCGATGGTGACGAGGTCGGAGATGCGAGGACGGGAAAAGGGGCTGCTCCTGCAAAGGGGTTGCTCCTGCAAAGGGGCTGCAAGGGCGACGGGAGCTGGCAGGGGAGGACCCTGGCGAGGCACGGCCAGATCCGGCGGCGGCGGCGGCTCCGGTGGCTGGCTGGTGGCGCGGAGGCGACGAGGAGGGGGACGCGGGGACGGGACGAGGCGGTTGGGTGCGCGGTGCTTGCGCGCAGAGGCGAAGGGGCCGCCGGAGTTGGACTCCAGGTGGTGTTGCGGAGGCCGGGCGCGGGGCCGGCAGGGGCGTGGTCGCGGGGTTCGGGAGGAGAAGCAGGGCACGGCGAGCGGGGACGGGGCGACGTCGGGCGCACAAGGCGAGGAGAAGGGCGAGGAGGTCCTGGCACGGGGACGGCAGGGCGAGGTGGAGCGGGGCGCTCGATGCAGGAGGAGGAAGGGCGAGGCCGCGACGCTCCTCTCTCTCTCTGCGATGGTGCAACGAGGGAGGAGGGGATCGAGCGCTGCGTGGGAACGAGGAGGAGGAGGAGATGGATCGAGGGAGATATGCGGGAGGATCGTGGGATCCTCTCCCTGGCGACGTGCGTGTGTGGTGGCGGCGCTGGCAGGGAACGAGGGGATGGACCGAGGGAGAGATGGATCGAGCGAGGGGTCAGGCTAGGGTTAGAGGCGCAGCAGCTGGGCCTGTGGAACGGGCCTTAGAGGCTGGGCCGGCCTGGATGGCCTGCTGGGTTCTCTTCTCCCTCTCTCTTATATTTCTAACAGAAAGCATTAGAGAGAACGAAAATGAAGAGGGAGTTAGGGAAAGAAAATGCGCAAGGGGATAATTTTCCCGGACTCATAAAAATGAGCTTGATCCAAGAAAATAGGAATGGCCAAGATTGCAAGATTTAAATTCAAATTCATTTGATTTAAATCCAAATGATTTGAATGGTAGTGAGGGTTTGGGAAGGTCGAAAAATGTTCAGATTTTTGGTGGAGCTCCGAAAAACAGAGAAACAATTATTGACAAGGTTTTGAGGTCAACTCGGGGCAGAAAAAGGCATGGGATTTATTTTGCACGTGTGTTATGGTGAATCCCAAAGAATGGAATACTTTGTTATAGCTCCCTAATAATATTGGGAGGATATGTTATAAAGAGAAAACACCATGTGAATTCCCTCGATTTAAATGGACCGAATATCCATACGATTTATTTAGTTGAGTTTTAAAAATTAAATGGCATGATGGCATGATGCAATGCAAAAAATAAAAGAGCAAGCACAAATGAAACAGACGGTGATCACGAAAAAAATGGAAGTCTTCTAGAGCGTCGGTCTCGGGGCGTTACAGTACGGCCAGGGCTCATGTACATGGCTGGGTCGGAACGGAGAAACTGCGCCGTCGTGTTCATGGGGAGGCAATGAAATGCGTCGTGTTCATCGGGAGGCAACGGAACGAGTGGGAGCTAACCGTCTTGGACGGAACAGCCGATGGAAACGAGGCCTGGCATACTACAGAACAGAGGAAACGGCCTTGTGTTTGACCCGCCACGGTCGAAACGGGATCCTGTGTGGCGTACCGCAAAACGGGACTCCACGGGATATTGTTCATCTCCATCATCGACCTCCTCCAGCCTCCACGGGCTATTGTTCATCCACCGTCGACCTTCTCCAGCCTCAACCTGCGACTGTTCATCCACGGGCTCCTATTCATCCAGCCTCCACCGCGCGCTACTCCATCGGCTGCTGTTCAACCAGCCCTCTCCACGGAGTCCTGTTCAACCACCCCTCCACGGGTTACTGTTCATCTAGCCCTCCACCAGCTACTGTTCAACCAGCCCTCCACAGGGTCCTATTCATCCAGCCCCAACCGGCTCGATCGATCAGGGTCCTATTCATCCAGAGGAAACACCACAGGATCATGTTCATCCACCCCCACCGGGAACTATTCATCCAAACCCCCCCCCCCAACAACGCTCACTGTTCATCAAGGGAAGGAGGCAGCAGGGTTCGATCGGCTTTAGTTAGCAGCAGTAGCGAAGGAATTGCTCGATCGCTCGGGTTCAGTAACACATAGCCTGCAGTGAAATCGCTCGGGTTCAGTTAGGCGACGCCTCGATCGGGTTCAGTTAGAGCCCAACGCCTCGCACCCACGCGCGTACGTGTACGAGAGAAACACGCATCGCTTGGCCCCCGACCACCCACCGTAACCGGGAACTCCCCGAAATTTTCCTCGCCCTCGCTTCTACCACAGTTTTTTCCGTCATGGACGGCCCAAAGAATGTCATGCAGCTGCGTCTCCGGCCCGCCCAGGATGAAAAGCCCATTTTCTGTCATGATTTTTTGTCATAGAAGTAGGAGCCCACCACATCTATGATGATACCCGGTTTTGTCACAATTATCATCATAGAAGAGTCATAAGTATGACAGAAAAAAATTTGTTCGACCCAAAATGTTACGGATGTGCCTTTTTTTTGTAGTGAAAGCAAAGGATAGCAAAAAAGGCCAAAATGAACAAGCCCACAGAGGACCCCAAGATTCATGAACCGGAAAAACAAGCACCAATATCCAAGACCTCCGTCCAACAGCCGGAAGAAACTGTTGATGACCCACCACCAGAAAATCATTATACCTCTGCTGATCATATAGTCGTTGATCCCTTGGATGCTAAATCACCAAGCCTAACTAAGCCTTCAGAACCAAACAGTGAGGAAGTTTGAATCACTGGCACTAGTTTTCAAGAACCGGGGAATCCTATTACTCTAGCAAAACATTTTGCCAAGGAAGAAATGATCGAGAGGCGCAAGGTCAAATTTGACATGGCCAATTATTCTCGCCTGAGCATTAGTGAAATCTTCCCCGGCTATCTTAATCAAGTACACAGTAGTCGTGATATGGAGATTGACATGGTCAAGCACATGCATCAGAAACATGAGGCATTGTGTGCGAGGCGTTGGCTCTAACTGAACCCGAGCAAGGCGTTGGGCTCTAACTGAACCCGAGCGATTGCACTGTAGGCTACGCGTTACTGAACCCAAGCGATCGAGCGATTCCTTCACTACTGTTGCTAACTGAAGCCGATCGATGCTGCCTCTGGAGGAACAGTGAGCGTTACAAGGGGGGTTTGGATGAACAGTGAGGATTGCGGGGGGTGGATGAACAGTGAGCGGTGGCGGTGGATGAAGAGGACCCCATGGCATTGCCTCTGGATGAACAGGACCCCGGTCGATCGAGCTGGTTGGGGCCGGATGAACAAGACCCCATGGAGGGCTAGATGAACAATAGACGGTGGAGGGTGGATGAACAGTAGCCCATGGAGGGGTGGTTGAACAGGAGCCAGTGGAGTAGCGCACGGTGGAGGCTGGATGAACAGGAGCCTGTGGATGAACAGTCGTAGGTGAAGGCTAGAGGAGGTCGACGGTGGATGAACAGTAGCCCGTGGAGGCTGGAGGAGGTTGACGGTGGAGATGAACAGTATCCCGTGGAGTCCCGTTTTGCGGTTCGCCACACCCCTCCCGATGAACAGGACCCCCGTTTCGACCGTAGCGCTCCAACACAAGTTTGTTTCGTCCATTTTGCGGTACGCCACACCCATCCCGATCAACAGGATCCCCGTTTCGACAGTAGGAGGTCTGTTTCCTCCGTTTTGCGGTACGTCAGACCCCTCCCGATGAACAAGATCTTGTTTCAAACGTGGCCGGTCAAACACAAGGCCGTTTCCTCCATTCTGCGGTACGCCAAGCCTCGTTTCCATCACCTGTTCGGTCCAAGCCCTCCCGATGAACACGATGATGCATTCCGTTCTGACCCAGCCGATTGGCTCCCCATGAACATGACGACAATGTTGTTTCTCCTTTCCGACCCAGCCATGTACATGAGCCCTGGCCGTACGTATGCGTGAGTAGGCGTTCGAGACCCCGCCCGTATCTACGTACGTGGTCGTATTTTCTTTCTTGCACACTGGCCGATGTGCATACGTGTACATGCTACGTGCGTGCCTCTACTATGACACGTGCGTGCCTCTACATCCACCAGTATGTATGTACACGTTTGCGACCAGAATGACAACGCTACGTACACTTCAACTAGGTGGGTCCCGACTGTCAGGCACTTCCTTGCGTGTGAAGATGTAGCTGGTGGGTCCCAGCAGTCAGGAGGGCAAATCGTTTTTTTTATTTTTTGCCCGGACGCACTTCCTTGCGTGCGAAGATGTAGCTAGTGGGTCCCAGCAGTCAGGGGGGCGAATCGTTTTTTTTCGGACGCACTTCCTTGCCTGCGAAGATGTAGCTGGTGGGTCCTAGCAGTCGGGGGGAAACGTTATTTTCGTCAAATACAGTGGCCCGTCCGGTGGGTCCCAGCTGTCAGGTGGAGGAATCATTATTTTCCACGCAATAAGGAGGCACTTCCTTGCTGCGGCCGTGGACCCAGCTATCAGCCTCTCCACGTACAGTCCATGTCCGATGGAAGTTGTTCCTTGACCACGTTGACCACGCCGTGCCGAGAGCACCACAGCGGTGGACAATGGCGAGTCCTAGGAAGGGGACGACGCGGAGCCGGGGAAGACGCTGCAGTGGATGCCCACGCGAAGAGGAATACGAGGGTTCACTGGTTCGGCTGCGGTCTGAGGCTGCCGTCGCCGCAGAATAACAGGGGGCGTGGGTGAGTGGAGGGATGGCCTGGCCAGCGGTGGGAGTAGTAGGAGGCGGTGAGGCCTCCGCGGCAGCATAGCCTGCCACGGGAGGCAGGAGCAGGCGGCACGACCGGCGCTGCTTTGGGCGGCTAGAGCAAGAAGACCAAAGGTTGAAGAAGCACGACGGCCGTTGGATGGACATCCTACGGTCACTGCAGCTAGAATCGTTTATATTGACTAAGTTGACAAAGCCCTTGGTACGTCAACTTAGTAGGCCCACAGGTCAGCTTCCGAAACGGTGTGCCCCAGATGTCAGGGGGAGGAATCATTTTTTGGGCGGGTGAAGCTAGAATATCTGAGACTGAAGAAGAAGCACGGCATCCGTTGGATGGACATCCAACGGCCACTGCTGCTAGAACCGTGTGTTGACTATAAGTTGACAAAGCCTTGCATGCGCGTCAACTCTCTTTTTTTAGGGGACGCGTCAACTTAGTAAGGCCGCAAGTGTGTGGCAGAGAACTTATAGCCCATTTGAGATTTGTAAGAATGTGCAGCCCATTTTTGAATTCTAATGGAATTTACTACAGCCCATTTACAGTTTGTTAAAAGTACAGCCCATTTCAACCAACTGTTCGAAACAGAATTCAATAAAATTTCCCACATTTTGATGGGATCCAAAATATTTTTATCCTGAAATTTCTAGTCAGATTAAATACAATTTCAATATAAATCTATATTACATAAAAATCCAACGAAACACTGCGCTCGCAACAATTAATGAAATTAAAATTTTCAATATCCAAAAATAATATTTTATAAAGTAATTACGTGTTTGGTGCATTTTTTATAGTTACTGCCTAGCTTTTATAATTACATCCCATTTATTATTTCTTAAAGCCCATTTTCTTGTTAAGCCTAATGCATCCCTCCTAGGAAAGATTTGCAACCCAGCGGGGGGGAGAATAACAAAAGGTCACAATGGCAATGAGGTGAAGTATATAACCCTATTTACACAGAGGTGCAAAGGAAACAACTAGTGGTCAATAACGGTGGATGACACAGAAGCCAACAAAAAGAAGCATCTACCTTATCTAAATGGGAAAGAAAGCAAGACAGTAGCATTTCTCAAACGGTGGCATTAATTAATATTAACATAGAGATTATATTAACAATAAAATTCGTTGAACATGTAATTTGCTTTTAACTGCGGTATTGCATCAATTTTGCAGCGGCATTATTAGAGGGTGTTTGTTTACAGGGACATTTTGGTGTAGGGACTAAAAAAACTCCGTGCCAGTCCCATCTAAACCAAACATGAGGGACTTTTAGGGACTAAAAGTGGGAATTTGGGACTAAAGAAAGAAGACCTTGAGGGAGTCTTTTTGGGACTTTTTCCAACAGTTGCCCCTGCCATGCATCGCACCTTGTCTCTATTAGTTCATTACTATGGGTAACATGGTCTTTTAGCATGTCATTTAATAACCTCTAGTCCATGTTTAGTCCTGGAACCAAGCAGGTAGGGACTAGGGAGTTTTTAACCAAACATGGCCTTAGATTAACAACAGCTAAAGAGTTGCACGGGACAGTGGACACACCAGCACCATGTGCATCTACCGATGTACTGTGGTCATGCACAGTCTGTTGCAACAAAGAACAAACAACCAAGGAGCATATTTGTGTTGGTCCCAGTTTTGTTAACTTTAGACACCTTTCCCTATGTGAGCGCAGCAAATCTAGTCCTGCTCAAACTCTACAGCCTTGTCCCCCAAAACAAAAGATCAGTTTGTTACATATGTGCATACTGTGTTTGTCATTGTTTTCCCTTTTCGACCAACGTAGGTGCTGGATAGCCAGTCTGTACTAGTACTTTCGCCCCTTCCTTTCCTCTTTGAACCACGTCCTAGATTTATGCGATACAACTTTCCCCACTACTCCCCCCATTCCTTTCCTCTTTGAACCACATCCTAGATTCATGCTATACAACTTTCCCCCTTCCTTTCCTCTTTGAACCACGTCCTAGATTCATGCTATACAAATTTTCCCACTACTTCCCCCACTCCTTTCCTCTTTGAACCACGTCCTAGATTCATAGTATACATGCAGCTAGAGCAATGCATGTGGAATAAGTAAATTATACCTTAAGGTTCTTGGGGCGTGGTTCGGTGGGCGACGGGACGGCAGCAAAGAAGAAGGGGTCGGAGGCCCTCTCGCGCCGCCGCTGGGTGCAAGTGAACAGCTGCGTCGGTAGTGGATTCCCTCCCTTGCCGACAGCGACAGCGTTAAGCCTCCTTCCCTTCCCGACAGACGGATCCTGCCGGCTCTTTGAGCAGTAGTGAGGGGAGAGAGAGGCCAACGAAGTCTTGTTTAGATCTGGAGAGGGTGAGAGAGTGTGAACAGAGCAACTACAAGCGCTGAGGCTCCAGCGTGTATATATATACTGGAGAGAGAGTGTGAAGCATGCAAACCCTAGAAAACAAGCACCGAGGCTGCAGCTTATACGTGATGAGGTGATTATACGGTCACTAAGAGATCGTATAGCTCTGTATCCATCCATTTTGACCAGTCAAAGAATCCTCCTGGCACAAATTATACTCAAGTGTAGTTATTGAACCCGAGATCTCAAGTTTGATGAGCGAACAAGCTAACCAGCTACACAACCCTCCCATTATGTTCAACGAGAGGACAATAACCTTTTATACATTCCTGCATTCGTGTGACTAGCATGCCGTGTTTTTTTTGTGTGTGTGGGAGTCATTGGGATTTAAATCATGATCATGTCATGTCGCTTTGGTGGTAAGACTATCCACAGTGGTGCAGAAATAATGCAGCCTTAGTCACCTTACCTCTCTACACGTAGTATGTTGGGTCCTACCAGTCAGAGGGTGAAACAAACAAATTAATAAGAAAAATTAAAAGCGCCAGTGGTGTATCTTACCTCACACATCTCGCTACTGCTCGGGAACACTGTAAAATTGATCCCTCTGCTCGCCCACGTACTATTTTAAGTGAATCCTTATTATAACATGCACACAATTTTGGGCACTTGTATTCGACCTAAGTCAGTGTGCCACCGTATCTCATACTTACTACTCCCTCCGTTTAGGTGTAATAAGTCATGTTAGAAGGTGCAGCGGGACCAAGGTGCGTGCGTGCGTGTGTGTGTGTGTGTGTGTGTGTGTGTGTGTGTGTGTGTGTGTGTGTGTGTGTGTTTAACAACATGTGTGTGTTAGAGAGAGCGACAGATCGACCTACTCCTACAGAGAGATGGTGTGTAGTGTAGTACGATTTTAGCCGCGAGAGTCGGTGCATCCTCTCGTTTCTGGGCGTGTCCGGTAGGGACATGCGGACAGCTGCCACGCCCTCTCCTGACCAGCCTGGCCCACCCAAAGCCCCTCCATCGCCCACGCGCGCTTCCCACCCGAAACGGTCAGCGCCGCTCCAAAGAATCGGTGCCGCATTCATGCCCGGGCAGAGCGAACCGGCCTCTCACTGGCGCAAGAGTGATGGTTGCTTCGTCTGTCCAACTTACTGCTGGGTCTATGTGATTTGACGGCTCATTGGTCTTTATTACTGAGGTGGTAGGACTGTCGGATGTCCCACACTTTCGGCGAAAGGAGGTACTACTAGATTACAATTTTCTCCATTCTTACAGCGGAGGAGTGCAAGAGTAGTGAAAACACGTAGGCTTAGTGATTACATGGCCCACCTCACACTATCACCATATTTCCTGGACACCATGCGACACCTAACTCTTTACATAGTACTCCCTCCGTTCCTAAATACTAGATGAGTCCCTGCGCGTTGTCGCGGAATAGCCGTATATCTCTCTGCGTAAAATTATCTATTTCATAGAACTAAAAAAACTCTATAACCGCATGAAAAATGTGGTAGCCAAACTAAAAAAACTCCCATCATCATTTAGATCATCCCACGTAAGGAAAAAAGATCAGCCAACTCCTACTGCATAATGGGATTATATTTTTCTTTTTGACATGTTAATGGGACTTAAAAGCTCACTTACATGCATGCTACCGATGCATGCTTACATCCAGACATGTTGATGTGATTTAAAACCCACTCACATGCATGCCATGGTATTTCTGCATGATTGCATGTGGCTTAGTGCCGAGCCTCTCAACGTCTAGATCAGACGGCTATTATGGACTGATTTAGTTCATCTAACTGCTACATTAATTTTGATGATGTGGCTCAAGGAGAGGATAGAGAATTCCTAGTAGTGGGGGCTAGCTATTACTAGTAGATAAGTCTTTGTAGAGATTCCACTAGGTGAACTACATACAGAACAAAATGAATGAATCTACACTTAAAATGCATCTATATACATCCGCATGTGGTTCATGGTGAAATCTCTACAAAGACTTATATTTAGGAACGGAGGAAGTACTAGTATAGTACATACTGTAATTTATCAGCGAGATAAATTTGTACAATGCTATGAAGCTTCCAGCTTCTGTTACATGTATCTTGCATCCAAGGTTGCCCGTTGCAAAATTTCATGAAATACAAAGGAGACTAACATGCATGCTATTGCATCTCAATGATTGAAAGATCATAGCAAATATGTACTCCCTCCGTTCCAAATAAGTGTCTCAACTTTATGCAAACTTTAGTACAAAGTTGTACTACTACTAAAGTTGACACTTATTTTGGAACAAAGGCAGCTAAAGAAAAAATGAACCATGCAGTCCCTAGCCCTTGAACCGTGAACCCTAACCAGGCTTCAATTTGCTGGCAACGTTCGACCTTCCTAAGAAATGAAGTTTGCAACCTTTTGACCATCGGGTCATTTTGTGCAGTTTCACCAAAATCGAGATGAGCATCCCTGTGGCAAAGAAATTGAAGAAACGTGATTAGATTTTCGCCGTCGGCGACGGCGACCGCATCTACACTAAATATCCACCCCTTCCCCTGGCGGACGTGATCCACCGGGATGTTAGAGATGTGGCCACAGTTGTTTTGTGCAAGAGAGTGTGAAGAGAGCAACCCCAGCAAGCAACCATGTAGGCTGGCCCGTCCTGATTATGTATATAGTGGAGCGGTTTCCTTTTCTCTCCATATGAACCTATCATATTGCTTACGTGCCACTAAAGAAAAAAAACTTTATTTATAAATGACGCGGCACCTACTACTCTTTCTCCTATAACCTTGCGCATGTTATTACCCCTCTGATTATGAACATGAATATGCCTTGTGAGTAGTTACGTTTGTTCCTGGGGACATGGGTGAAGTCTTGCTATTAATAGTCATGTGAATTTGGTATTTGTTCGATATTTTGATGAGATGTATGTTGTCTTTCCTCTAGTGGTGTTATGTGAACGTCGACTACATGACACTTCACCATTATTTGGGCCTAGAGGAAGGCATAGGGAAGTAATAAGTAGATGATGGGTTGCTAGAGTGACAGAAGCTTAAACCCTAGTTTATGCGTTGCTTCGTTAGGGGTTGATATGGACCCATATGCTTAATGATGTGGTTAGGTTTACCTTAATACTCCTTTTTGTAGTTGTGGATGCTTGCAATAGGGGTTAATCATAAGTGGGATGCTTGTCCAAGTTAGGGCAGTACCCAAGTGCCGGTCCACCCACATATCAAATTATCAAAGTACCGAACGCGAACCTTACGAACCTGATGAAACTAGCTTGACGATAATTCCCAATGTGTCCTCGGGAGCTCCTTTCTCATTATTAGAACTGTCCAGGCTTATCCTTTGCTACATAAAGGATTGGGCCACCTTGGTGCACTCTATTTAATTTATTTACTTTTTGCTTGTTACTATTTATCTTATCACAAAACTATCTATCACCTACTATTTTAGTGCTTGCAGAGAAAACCTTACTGAAAACCGCTTATCATTTCCTTCTGCTCCTTGTTGGGTTCGACACTCTTACTTATCGAAAGGTCTACAATAGATCCCCTACACGTGTGGGTCATCAAGACTCTTTTTGGCGCCGTTGCTGGCGAGTGTAGCGATTTTGGTGAGTGGAACTTGGTAGGAAACATTTATATAGTGTGCTGAAATTTTCTGTTACCTGTCACTATGGAAACTAATCCTTTGAGGGGCTTGTTTGGGGTATCTTCACCCCAACTAGAAGAGCAAAGAGATGCTCCTCAACCTACTGAACCTTATGAAAATATTCACTTTTAGATTCCTTCGGGTATGATAGAAAAACTGCTAGCTAATCCTTTTGCAGGAGATGGAACATTGCATCCCGACTTACACCTTATCTTTGTGGATGAAGTTTGTGGATTATTTAAGCTTGTAGGTATTCCCGATGATGTTGTCCAAAGGAAGGTCTTCCCTTTATCTTTGAAGGGAGATGCAATGACATGGTATAGGCTATGTGATGATACGAGATTCTGGAATTATATGCGATTGAAGTTGGAATTTCACCAGAAGTTCTATCCTATGCATCTTGTTCATCGTGATCATAATTACATATATAATTTCTGGCCTCATGAAGGAGAAAGCATCGCTCAAGCTTGGGAGAATCTTAAGTCAATGTTATATTCATGCCCCAATCATGAGCTCTCTCGGGAAATGATTATTCAGAATTTTTATGCTCGGCTTTTTCTTGATAATCGCAACCCGCTCGATACTTCCTGTGTTGGTTCCTATATGCTGAAGACTATTGATTTCAAATGGGACTTATTGGAAAGAATTGAACGCAACTCTGAAGATTGGGGTTCCGACGATGGTAAGGAGTTAGGTATGACACCTAAGTTCGATTGTGTTAAATCTTTTATGGATACCGATGCTTTCCGTGGATTTAGCTCTAAGTATGGACTTGACTCTGAGATAGTAGCTACTTTTTGTGAAACTTTTGCTACTCACATTGATCTCCCTAAAGAGAAGTGGTTTAAATATAATCCTCCTGTTGAAGTGAAAGTAGTTGCACCTATTACAGTCAAAGAAAAGACTATTACATATAGTGATCCTATTATTCCTACTGCCTATGTTGAAAAACCTCCTTTTCCTGTTAGGATAAAAGATCATGTTAAAGCTTCGACTGTTGTTCGTAAGAGCAATACTAGGACCTATACACCTCCTGAGCAAATTAATGTTGAACCTGGTATTGCTATGATTAAAGATCTCTTGGATGAGGACTTAGATGGACATGTTATCTCTTTCTTGGGTGAAACTGCTAATATTGCTAGACCCGATACTAAGACACGTAGACCCGTTGTAGGCACGCCTGTTATTTCTGTTAAAATAGGAGATCATTGTTATCATGACTTATGTGATATGGGTGCAAGTGCTAATGCGATACCTTATGATCTTTATAAAGAAATTATGCACGATATTGCACCTGTTGAATTAGAAGACATTGATGCTACTATTAAGCTTGCTAATAGGGACACCATTAAACCTATTGGGATTGTTAGAGATGTTGAAGTCTTGTGTGGGAAGATTAAATACCCTGCTGATTTTCTTGTTCTTGGTTCCCCACAAGATGATTTTTGTCCCATTATTTTTGGTAGACCCTTCTTGAATACTGCTAGTGCTAAGATTAATTGTGAAAAGAATATTGTCACTGTTGGCATAGATGGTATGTCTCATGAGTTTAATTTCGCTAAGTTTAGTAGACAACCTCGTGAAAGGGAACCACCTAGTAAGGATGAAATTATTGGTCTTGCTTCCATTGTTGTTCCTCCAACTGATCTGTTAGAACAATATTTGTTAGACCATGAAAACGACGTGTTTATGAAGGAAAGGGAAGAAATAGATGAAGTGTTCCTTAAACAAGAACCTATGCTAAAACATAACCTTCCCGTTGAAATTCTTGGGGATCCGCCTCCACCCAAGGGTGATCCCATGTTTGAACTCAAACCCTTACCTGATAATCTCAAGTATGCTTATCTTGATGAAAAAGAAATATATCATGTTATTATTAGTGCTAACCTTTTAGAGAAAGAATAAGAAAGATTATTGAAAACTCTGAAGAAGCACCGAGCTGCTATTGGATATACTCTGGACGATCTTAAGGGCATTAGTCCCACATTATGTCAACACAAAATTTCAGTGGAGAAAGATGCCAAACCAGTTAGAGATCCTCAAAGACGATTAAATCCTAAAATGAAGGAAGTGGTAAGAAAGGAGATTCTAAAACTCCTTGAGGCAGGTATTATTTATCCCGTTGCTGATAGTGAATGGGTAAGCCCTGTCCATTGTGTCCCTAAAAAGGGAGGTATTACTGTTGTTCCTAATGATAAAGATGAATCGATCCCGCAAAGAATTATTACAGGATATAGGATGGTAATTGATTTCCGTAAGTTAAATAAAGCTACTAAGAAAGATCATTACCCTTTACCTTTTATTGATCAAATGCTAGAAAGGCTATCCAAACACACACATTTTTTCTTTCTAGATGGTTATTCTGGCTTCTCTCAAATACCTGTGTCCGCGAAGGATCAATCTAAAACTACTTTTACTTGCCCTTTTGGTACTTTTGCTTATAGACGTATGCCTTTTGGTTTATGTAATGCACCTGCTACCTTTCAAAGATGCATGATGGCTATATTCTCTGATTTTTGTGAAAAGATTTGTGAGGTATTCATGGATGACTTCTCCGTCAATGGGTCCTCTTTTGATGATTGTTTGAGCAACCTTGATCGAGTTTTGCAGAGATGCGAAGACACTAGTCTCGTCCTGAATTGGGAAAAGTGTCACTTTATGGTTAATGAAGGCATTGTCTTGGGCACAAGATCTCCGAGAGAGGTATTGAAGTTGATAAAGCTAAAGTTGATGCTATTGAAAAGATGCCATGTCCCAAGGACATAAAAGGTATAAGAAGTTTCCTTGGTCATGCCGGTTTTTATAGGAGGTTCATTAAAGACTTTTCTAAAATCTCTAGGCCTCTGACTAATTTATTGCAAAAAGATATTCCTTTTGTCTTTGATGATGATTGTGTAGAAGCATTTGAAACACTTAAGAAAGCCTTGATCACTGCACCTATTATTCAGCCACCTGATTGGAATTTACCTTTTGAAATTATGTGCGATGCTAGTGACTATACTGTAGGTGCTGTTTTAGGGCAAAGAGTCGATAAGAAATTGAATGTTATCCAGTATGCTAGTAAGACTCTTGATTCTTCCCAGAGAAAGTATGCTACTACTGAAGAAGAGTTCTTAGGAGTTGTGTTTGCATGTGATAAGTTTAGACCTTATATTGTTGATTCCAAAGTTACTATTCACACTGATCATGCTGCTATTAAATATCTTATGGAAAAGAAAGATGCTAAGCCTAGACTCATTAGATGGGTTCTCTTGCTCCAAGAATTTGACTTGCATATTATTGATAGAAAGGGAGCTGAGAACCCCGTTGCAGACAACTTGTCTAGGTTAGAGAATGTTCTTGATGACCCACTGCCTATTAATGATAGTTTTCCTGATGAACAATTAGCGGTTGTCAATGCTTCTCGTACTGCTCCTTGGTATGCTGATTATGCTAATTACATTGTTGCGAAATATATACCACCTAGTTTCACATACCAGCAAAAGAAAAAGTTCTTTTATGATTTAAGACATTACTTCTGGGATGATCCACACCTTTATAAAGAAGGAGTAGATGGTATTATTAGACGTTGTGTGCCTAAGCATGAACAGGAACAAATCCTACGCAAGTGTCACTCTGAATCTTATGGAGGACACCACGCTGGAGATAGAACTGCACACAAGGTACTACAATCTGGTTTTTATTGGCCTACTCTCTTCAAAGATGCTCGTAAGTTTGTCTTATCTTGTGATGAATGTCAAAGAATAGGTAACATTAGTAGACGTCAAGAAATGCCTATGAATTATTTCTCTTGTTATTGAACCGTTTGATGTTTGGGGCTTTGATTATATGGGACCTTTTCCTGCCTCCAATGGTTATACACATATTTTAGTTGTTGTTTATTACGTTACTAAGTGGGTAGAAGCTATTCCAACTAGTAGTGTTGATCATAACACTTCTATTAAAATCCTTAAAGAAGTTATTTTTCCGAGGTTTGGAGTCCCTAGATATCTTATGACTGATGGTGGTTCACACTTTATTCATGGTGCTTTCCATAAGATGCTTGCTAAGTATGATGTCAATCATAGAATCACATCTCCTTATCACCCGCAGTCTAGTGGTCAAGTAGAGTTGAGCAATAGAGAGCTCAAATTAATTTTGCAAAAGACTGTGAATAGATCTAGAAAGAATTGGTCCAAAAAACTTGATGATGCATTATGGGCCTATAGAACTACATACAAAAATCCTATGGGTATGTCTCCATATAAGATGGTTTATGGAAAAGCATGTCATTTACCTCTTGAACTTGAACATAAAGCATATTGGGCTATTAAAGAGCTCAATTATGACTTCAAACTTGTCGGTGAGAAGAGGTTGTTTGATATTAGCTCACTTGATGAATGGAGAACCCAAGCATATGAGAATGCCAAGCTTTTGAAAGAAAAAGTCAAACGCTGGCATGATAAGCGGATACAAAAGCGTGAGTTTAACGTAGGGGATTATGTGTTATTATTCAACTCTCGTTTAAGATTTTTTGCAGGAAAACTTCTCTCAAAATGGGAAGGTCCCTACGTTATCGAGGAGGTCTATCGTTCTGGTGCTATAAAAATCAACAACTTCGAAGGCACAAATCCGAGGGTGGTTAACGGTCAAAGAATTAAACATTATATTTCGGGTAATCCTATCAATGTTGAAACTAATATTATTGAAACCATAACCCCTGAGGAATACATAAGAGACACTTTCCAGAACGTTCCAGACTCCGAAAAGGCATAGGTACGTGGTACGGTAAGTAAACCGACTCCAAAACAACTCTAATGGCAATTTTTATCAGTTTTGGATTATTTAAGAATTTTGGGAAGAAAGAAGTAGTCTGAAAGGGACACGAGGCTCCCACGAGAGAGGAGGCCGCGCCCCCTGTAGGGCGCGCCCCCTGTCTCGTGGGCACCTCGTGTGCCTCCCGGACTCCGTTTTCTTGTATGTTACGTATTTTGGTCGGTAAAAATTCATTATATATACTCCCGAAGGTTTTGACCAACGTATCACGCAAATATCCTCTGTTTTCGTTTCGAGCTGTTCTTGTTGCAGATTTGGAACAAGACGTCGTCCCAAGATTCGGAGGGAGAGAGCTACATAGCTGATTATATTGCAAATCCAAAAGTATATGGCGATGTGGAACATTATGGCTGGACCACAGAGGAAGAAGAAGACTATGATCCAAACAGGAAGGAGGAGACAAGCTCCAATGAAGAGGACGATCCATTACCTCAACCTGGTGATATGCATGTGGAGTTCAAGAAGTCAAGCCTCCCTAAGGTCCAATCTATCCCACCACGTTTTTTGCAGGACAACAAGGCAGCACTATGCAGAAATATAATGAAACTTGAGCTCGAGAATGAGGATCTGAGGGAGGAAAATTTTAGCCTCAGACGCAAGCTAGAGAAGAAAAATGCAACAACTCCTACTTCACCACCTCCTAAGAAATAATCACATGGGTATGGGCACTCCCCTTGGCAACTGCCAAGCTTGGGGGAGGTGCCCCGGTATCATATCACCATCACACTCGTATCTTTACCACTTTATTTAGTTCGATCCTTTTAGTAGTATCTTGATCTAGTAGATTGAAGTTTTGATATCAAGTAGTTTTGAGTTTTGCATTGTGATCTCTTTATGTAAGCGAGTCCGTGTGCTATCTATAATAAAGATTAGTGTTGAGTCAAGGGCTTTGCTATGTTGTTATGATCTTGAGAAAGTAGAAAGAACAAAAAGAGTTCATATTGATCTTATGGATAGTGATAACTTCACACATAGAAAGTATGAGGCATAAAAATTGTTGAGAGTTGATGAACGTAGCCTTGGTCATCGTTGCAATTAATAGGAAGTGATAAGGAAAGAGGGGTTCACATATAAATATATTATCTTGGACATCTTTTATGATTGTGAAGCACTCATTAAGTATGACATGCTAAAAGAGTTGATGTTGGACAAGGAAGACAACGTAATGGTTTATGTTTTCCGACATCTCAGTTAAAGTATATTGTCATTGACCTTCCAAACATGTTGAGCTTGCCTTTCCCCCTCTTGCTAGCCAAATTCCTTGCACCAAGTAGAGATACTACTTGTGCTTCCAAATATCCTCAAACCCAGTTTTGCCATGAGAGTCCACCATATATACCTATGGATTGAGTAAGATCCTTCAAGTAAGTTGTCATCGGTGCAAGCAATAAAAATTGCTCTCTAAATATGTATGACTTATTAGTGCAGAGAAAATAAGCTTTGTACGAACGTGTTGTGTAAGTAATAAAAGCGACAGACTGCATAATAAAGGTCCACATACAAGGGGCAAAATAAAGTGACGTTCTTTTGCATTAAGATTTCGTGCATCAACCCTAAAATGCGCATGACAACCTCTGCTTCCCTCTGCGAAGGGCCTATCTTTTACTTTATGTTTTTACTTTATGCTTGAGTCAAGGTGATCCTCACCTTTCCCTTTTTCATTTTATCCTATGGAAAGCTCCTCGTGTTTGAAAGATCATGACACATATATCCAATTGGATGTAAGTTGGCATAGGCTATTATTGTTGACATCACCTAAAGGTGAATACGTTGGGAGGCAACACAATAAGCCCCTATCTTTATCAGTGTCCGTCTGAAACTCTATAACCACAAGTATTGCGTGAGTGTTAGAAATCATGGGAGACTATGAGATAGTTGAGTATGTGAGCTTCTTGAAAAGCTCTATTATTGACTCTTTCTGATGTTACGATAAATTGCAATTGCTTCAATGGCTGAGATTATAGTTTGTTAGTTCCCAATGAAGTTTATGAACCATACTTGACATTGTGAATTGCTTATTACTTGAGCATAGGAAATCATATGACAAAATCTATATATGTTGCTGTTATTAGAATTATCATGATGCCCTCATGTCCCTATTTTATTTTTATCGACACCTCTATCTCTAAACATGCGGACATATTTTTCGATTTCGGCTTCCGCTTGAGGACAAGTGAGGTCTAAGCTTGGGGAGTTGATACGTCCATTTTGCATCATGCTTTTATATCAATATTTATTGCATTATGGGCTGTTATTACACATTATATCTCAATACTTATGGCTATTCTCTCTTATTTTACAAGGTTTACCATGAAGAGGGGGAATGCCGGCAACTGGAATTCTGGCTGGAAAAGAAGCAAACATTGGAAACCTATTCTGCACAACTCCAAAAGTCCTGAAACTCCACGAAACCACTTTTTGGATTTATTAAGAATTTATGAGCGAAAGAAATAGGCCAGGGGGCCCACACCCTATCCAGGAGACAGGGGGCGCGCCCCCCTATAGGGCGTGGCCCCCTATCTCCTGGGGCCCCTGGTGGGCCTCCGGCGTCCATCTTCTGCTATATCATCACTCTTTCCCTGGAAAAAATCATGGGCAAGCTTACGGGACGAAACTCCACCGCCACAAGGCGGAACCTTGGCGGAATCAATCTAGGGCTCTAGCGGAGTTGTTCTGCCGGGGACACTTCCCTCCAGGAGGGGGAAATCATCATCAACGTCATCACCAACGATCCTCTCATCGGGAGGGGGTCAATCTCCATCAACATCTTCACCAGCACCATCTCCTCTCAAAACCCTAATTCATCTCTTGTATCCAATCTTGTATCAAAACCACAAATTGGTACCTGCGGGTTGCTAGTAGTGTTGATTACTCCTTGTAGTTGATACTAATTGGTTTACTTGGTGGAAGATCATATGTTCAGATCCTTTATGCATATTATTACCCCTCTGATTATGAACATGAATATGCTTTGTGAGTAGTTACGTTTGTTCCTGAGGACATGGGTGAAGTCTTGCTATTAGTAGTCATGTGAATTTGGTATTCGTTCGATATTTTGATGAGATGTATGTTGTCTTTCCTCTAGTGGTGTTATGTGAACGTCGACTACATGACACTTCACCATTATTTGGGCCTAAAGGAAGGCATAGGGAAGTAATAAGTAGATGATGGGTTGCTAGAGTGACAGAAGCTTAACCCCTAGTTTATGTGTTGCTTCGTTAGGGGTCGATATGGACCCATATGCTTAATGTTGTGGTTAGGTTTACCTTAATACCCCTTTTTGTAGTTGCGGATGCTTGCAATAGGGGTTAATCATAAGTGGGATGCTTTTCCAAGTTAGGGCAGTACCCAAGTGCCGGTCCACCCACATATCAAATTATCAAAGTACCGAACGCGAATCTTACGAACGTGATGAAAGTAGCTTGACGATAATTTCCAATGTGTCCTCGGGAGCTCCTTTCTCATTATTAGAATTGTCCAGGCTTATCATTTGCTACATAAACGATTGGGCCACCTTGCTGCACTCAATTTACTTTATTTACTTTTTGCTCGTTACTATTTATCTTATCACAAAACTATCTATCACCTACTATTCGAGTGCTTGCAGAGAAAACCTTACTGAAAACCGCTTATCATTTCCTTCTGCTCCTTGTTGGGTTCGACACTCTTACTTATCGAAAGGACTACGATAGATACCCTACACTTGTGGGTCATCAAGGGTCGGGCAATCCACGAGAAGAGAGGGAGGGATCATAGATATCGATAGAGTCGAAGAGAGGATCAAGTGGGTGGGTGCAAGATCGATGAAGATAGCCATCAAAATTGTGTGTGTGTGCAAGTCAAAGATATAGGGCGACTGGCCTACCGAAACGTTAGAGGGCACATGTCAAGTTTGTGTGTGGAAGGGAGACATGACTAGAGCGCTCGATGTATCGGTGTGTATGGGGGAGGGGTGGGGGAGGGGTAGGCAGAGTCCTAACTATAGAGGTATAACGACTCGTATATGTGTTGATAAGGAGAGACCCGGCTATGTCTTGAGGGAGATCGGTCGACATCCATACATAACTGAAGGACGGGAAATATGATGGGACAGAGTGAGAGAGAGAGAGAGAGAGAGGAGAGGGAGGGAGAGGGGTAGAGTGCTGGATGGGTGATGGAGTTGCGTCTCGAAGATGGTGGGAGAGGCCTACTAGACAAACTGAGGGTGGAACTGCAATGTTATCAATAAGAGTGGGGATGTGTTTCTGTGTGTGCCTGTGCGTGATAGATCTGTCGGGACACATCCATGGATGATGAAGGGGAACCATGTGTTTGGTAAGCAAACCTAACTAGATCGGTAGATCAATTGTTGTTTGTCGGAGGAAGGGAGAGATATAACTAATGAGGTAGATCGATCGACGCGTAGGTAAAAACGAGTTATAAGGACCTAGCTAGCTATATGTATAGCGGGAGATCGGCCGGTGTACGTCCATTTGTTAGAGGAAAATAAGGCCCAGCGAGACGGATAGACAATGAGAATGGAGCTAGGAGGTGGTGCGAGAGGCCCATCTACTAGCTAGATAGGGGGAGGAGTGTGCGGTTGTGAGATTGATGAAAATAGAGGCGAGAGTTTACACGTGTGTGTGATCGTATGAGAGACACAAGGCAAGGACACATAAAGGAGGAGATTGAAGGTGCGTGTGTATGTTGTAGGCAGGCATCGCTAGAGAGGTTTATCGATTGGTGTGTGTCGGAAAGGAGTTGTGGAGACTCTAGGAGAACGACCTAAAGAAAAAAAATGAATGTGCCCGGTGGATAGAATGCCGCGGGAGGGGAGGGCGAGGAGGACGTGTGCATGCACGAGAGAAAGTTAGTGGTAGCTACAAAGGTTAGAGGATTGTGTGGGTGTAAGAGACTAACAAAGATCATAATTTGATATGAAAGCGGATTCATATATTTGAATAGGAGATCATAGTGTTTTAAACACATGCATGCATGAATATAGCGGTGATACATGTGTTGTGCACATGTTATACCATAATGTGATAATGCATGGCGTTCGCAACTCACAGCTAAATGTCGAACAATCTAAACCATACTATACATCAAACAATCTCACATTTTATTTGAATTTGTGATAATGTGTGGCGTTTACAGCTTACAACTAAATATCTAACAATCTAAACAATACTATATATCGAACATTCTCACATTTTATTTGAATTTGTGGTAATGTTTGGTGTTTGCAACTCACATCTAAATACTTGTAGGCGTAGGGGGCGGGGCACCATACATAATGTGATAAACACATTATACATATGAGACATGGTTTAGATTATGAAGATCTAGCTAGAGCTAGAAATGTAATGTGATTTTAAATCCACATAAAGTGGATTCAAAAAATCAAGTTCGAGTTCATATAGTACACATAGTTCATATGTAACTCGAGACTAATCATGTGGTGTGCTGTGAAGATAATACACAAACGATGGTTTAACTTGACAATAATGATGATTGTAGATCTTCTTAAAACAAAGAAATGAATTCAAATGCTTTGACTTCACAACAATCATTACTGTAGATCTTATTCAAATAGATAAATGAATTCAAATTTAGCTCATATTGAAGCGGTAGTATATACGTTTGGAATGCACTAAAACGTTCATTTGAGTAGTAGGTTGCATGCATTATACACGTAGCGAAATATTTTAATTGAACATAACATGAATTCAAAGTTTTGAATGACATTTGTAGTGCGCATTGACTTGGTACAGTACACGTTAGGCTTGTCCGGAAAGTTCAACCCGCACCTTGTTAGCCCGAAATATTTGAGATATATATTTGTCTCGTTGTCCTCCTACAACTCCCTCCATCTCAACCCGCGCCTTGCTATTCCAAAATTACAACGCGCGGGAAAACTCCCACCTCCTGTGAAGTCCCGACACGCGAAATGCCCATGGTACTCCTGAACCGAAAGAACCGCCTCAAATTAGTGGGGGTAATTTTGTAATTTACCCCATATTTCGGACTAGCGCGTCCCTAAGTCATGGTTCCCCACTACCATCCCATCAGCCCACCCATTCGTACATCGAGGCCGTGAAAACCCGCGGCGAAGCCCCACACCCTGCTCCGTCCGCCACCCAGCCGGAGCCTCTTCCCCAGTGACGTCATCCACAGCAACACCTCGACGTCCCTCATCCACCGTACCGGATGAGGATCCGTCGTCGATCTCGTCGTCCCGCCGGTTCAGCCACCCCGTCCTCCACCTCCAAGGAGCTGCCCTGATGTTCCCCTCGTCTTTTGTGCCACCTCCATTCCCACACCGCCGTCTTCATCTACACCACCAGAAGAGCATCATCATCACCGTTTCCTCGGATGAAGTTGCGGCCTATTCGGCACCACCAAAGAGGTTGTACACTAATCTTCGCATTTTGTTCTTGATTCGATCTCACGGTGCTACCGGTGCTCGGTCCCGAGCCGACACGGCGCGGCTCCATGCACGGCGGCATCGCCGGCCACTTCCTCCACGATGTTGCTCCCTCGGCGGAGACGTCCACATCAGTAGGAGCTGCTATTGCTTTCGCTCTTGCTCGCGCTGCTGCTCTGCTCTTACTCTTGGTCCCCTGCCTGGTCTGCTATTGCTATTTCTCTTGCTCGCGCTGCTGCTCTCGCTCTTGCTCTTGCTTGCGATGCTGCTCCGATTTAGCTACACTTTAGTCGACTGAATCGACTTTTGGGTCAATCGATTTTCAGGGGGTGGGGGGGCTCACCGGGGTGAAGGAAGAACCAGCCGCAGCGGGTAGGGGGGCTCGCCGAAGAGGTACCCTACTATCTATTTTAGGGTTCAGGGTGGGGCGGTGGCGGGGCGTTGGCGTGGGGATCGCCGGAGAGAAATCTCGGCACAGGGGGGCCTAGAGGGATGGCCGGGCGGCAGCGGACCAGCGGTGGGGAGTGTTATCAGGGCGGACGGGGCGGCGCACCGCCGGCCGCAAGCGGCGGGTGGCTGCTGTTTGGCTGGTGGTGGCTGGCCCTTGATTTCGTATCCAACGGCTGCAAAATCGACTGACCAGAGATGAAAAAGTCAGTCGACCGACGTGTAGCCTCACCTTGCTAGTGCGTTCAGTTTTGACAGCAAAATTCAGTTTCAACAGTAAAATTTAGTTTCGACAGTTAAGTTCAGTTTCGACAGTTAAGTTCAGTTTCGACAGTTAAATTCAGTTTTGACAGTTAAGTTCAGAGATGAGCGGCTGATGTATTTTACATCTAGCACTTTGTGGTTATGTATTTTACGTCATGTATTGGAGATGCTATTAGAATTCCACTCAGGTTAACACTGTCTCTCTTGTCCTGCTTCAGCTTCAGCTTTGTACAACTCACCTGAGCTGCTCCAATGACGAAACCCTCCATCACAGCGGAGCAGTACCTCGGGCTCCATCTCCAGACGCCTAAGATCCTCTTCCCCTCCTCCGACAGCCAAGTCAGCCGGAGCATCCTCACCAGCCAACCCAATCATGCTGAGATCGACATGGCTTCGCCAAAGAGGTTGTACACTTGTTGCATCTCTTTTTTACTCTACATGTTATATATATTGTCCACTGAGCACAGTAGTAACGGGAAATATGATTATTTTATCCTACTATATGACAAGCAGTGAGGTACCAGGCAACTTAGCTTTCCGTGATGGACTCTCTTGAACGCCATCATTATTTATCTCTGCGCGTTTGAGCTATGCATTTGTCGATGGCCCTGGGAGTTGAGCTAGTAGGGCAGTGGCCTGGGTCCAAAGTAATAGAAGTAGCACAAAAACATTTTTTTAGTGTAGGCTTTTCCTTGCTCAAGCCTGCCTACTAGAATTGCCAGTGCTTGAAAGGAGAAGTGAATGAAAAACATAGGAATTGGAAAGTTTCCATGGTGCTACTATTCATCAATTTGGTTCAAAGGAATGAAGCAAAGCAAAACTGTAGGATTTGTTCCTTTAGTGTCTCCTTGAAAGAAAAAACGTAGGAATTTTAATTTTCACTTCTCCTCCTTTTCAAATTCCTATTCATGAAGCACAAGACTAAGAGATAGTAGCATAATAGCATTATAACCATACATTTTCTTGTGGTTTGACTTAATCTCACCATGCTTCTTTGCATCCTGTGATCTTCCAATTGTTGTGAATCAAGCAACCAGATTGGCAGAAATCATGTGTTTTTAAATTCTTTGTTTTGCACGTGCATTCCTATCCTATTCCTATCTATTTCCTATCCCTCCATTGTTGGAATCCTCCAATTCAAACGAGCCCTTACAGAATTACTTCTCTTACAGATAGTTGTCAAATAAAACCTTGTGTGGTTGTCCCGCTCCTGCTGCGCCGTCGTCTACCCCAGCTCAGCTGCTCCAACGACAGAAGGGTCCAGCACATCAGGGATCCGGCCTCCAGACTATCTTTCACCGCCTCAGATCTTCTTCCCTGCCACCGGCAGCCATGAAAATTGCATTATCATCATCAACCGAGCAGATGACCTCGAGGACTATACGGGTCCGCAAGAGAGGTCGCACTCTTTCATGTCTGCTTACGCTATGCATCGCTTAATATTACATGCTACTTTATCGTCATGTTCACTGATTAGACTCTAAGTCAGCTCCAAACTAATGGTCAAACTTGAGTTTTTAAATGGTTGTGGGGTACATATCAGGGCCGCAATCAATAGTATCTATCTACTATCTGGTTAATCTCCGATGTCTACTGTGAGTTTCATGTTGGGTGGGAAACAAACAGTAAAGAAGCCATTATCTGTATTTTTAACTGAAGCCATTATCTGCCTGCTATTATTGGTTTTGGGTCTATCCACAGGTTGCTACCATCACTCTAGATTTCTGCATGCACTCCTTACATAATCTCACTATGTTTTATTCCTATGCATGACAGTTATTGTAAACAATGGAACTGAACATGTAGAGCAAAAGAGACGAGCCTTGCGTGGCAATAAAATTTCATGCAGACGTTGCTCCATGGTAGGCGCAAAGGCAGCCCCCCCTCCACGCATTTCGGATTGTAATCGAGAGGAAGATATCTGTTCTGAGGGGGATTCAGAAGGAGAAGACAACTCCTATTTACCCCCTGAGGTCTTCGCTCTAACTTGGCATGCTGATGTTGGTTATATCATGCATATGGTGCCTTGCATTGCTTACTTTATACATCAAATATGTCATCTGCTTAGTTTAGACATCCTTTGTGCGAATGCCATCTATTTAGTTTATTCATCGTTTATGTGAATTATGCAATGCCATCTTGTTTAGCCAGGCATCATATATGTGAATTTTTGCAATGCCATCCTGCTTAGCCACTCATCTTATATGTAAATTATATCAGGTCGTCCTTTTTTTTGTTACATATTACATTTGTCAACAATGTTAGTACATTCAACTGCTATTCGTGTGCATCAGCCATTTGACGCGGTGATGGCAAATTCTGGAGTGAAAACAAGGTCTTCAGAGCAGACTATGCTATCTGATGAAGCGCATATCTCGCTGGTTACGGATAGCTCCTCAGAGGAGGATTCAGAGACAGATGACCAGTCCTATTCTCCCCCCCTCCCCGAGGTGTATGCTCTAACTTGGCAGGGTTATGTTGCTCATATCGTGCGTATAGTGTCTCACATTTCTATGCCATTTGATTAGTTTAGGCATGCTTTGTGTGAATGTGTAACGCCCCGAGACCGATGTGCCAGGTGTCGTGCAGATATTCGCTGGTGTTGCCTTGTCATTGCTTGTGTGTCATGCATTGCATATCATGTCATCATGTGTATTTCATTTGCATACGTGTTCGTCTCATGCATCCGAGCTTTTTCCCCGTTGTCCGTTTTGCATTCCGGCGCTTCGTTCTCCTCCGGTGATCATTTCTACCTTTCTTTCTTGTGTGGGGATTAAACATTTTCGGATTGGGCCGAGACTTGTCAAGCGGCCTTGGTTTACTACCGGTAGACCGCCTGTCAAGTTTCGTACCATTTGGACTTCGTTTGATACTCCAACGGTTAACCGAGGGACCGAGAAGGCCTCGTGTGTGTTGCAGCCCAACACCCCTCCAATTTGGCCCAAAACCCACCTAACTCTGCTCCATCATCTCGGTCGTTCGATCACGATCGCGTGGCCGAAAACCGCACCTCATTTGGAGCTTCCTAGCTCCCTCTATCTATAAAAGAGCACCCCTCCCCGAAATTTCGGATCATTTCGCAGTCTAAACCCTAGATCCACTCCTCCCCGCGCCACCGGACGCGTCCGTGCTGCACCGGACATGTTCGCCCCCTCGCGCCACCTCACTCCACCCAATCAGAAGCCGCCACGTCGCCCCGCCGCCGCTCTCCTCCACCCACGGCGTGCCACCTGTCCAGCGCGCCGCCTCCCACCGCGTCGGCCCGCGGAGCCCATCGCGGGCCCGGTTGCCGCCGCCGCCACCCACGGGCGCGTGCCCGCGCCGCAGCCTCGTCGCCTTTCGCCGGAGTTCCGCCGGCCACTGCCTCCCCTACCTGACTTCGCCGGAGAGGCACCGCCGCACCGCGCTGGCCTCCCCGCCGCACCACCTTGCTCCCTGCCGAGCCCCGTCGAGATACGCCGCCATGAGAGCTCCACCACGCCGGAACCCACCTCCAGGAGCGCGATCGTCAACCACCGCGGCCAGATCCGGGGTCCCCGTGCCCGGATCCGTCCGTTCTCGGCCGTCCCGGCGTCCCCGCGCCATCCAGCCCTCTCGCCGGAGTTCCCCAGCGCCGCCGCCGCCACGGATCGGGAGGAGCCCGATCCAGCCACTCCCTCCCTGGCTCCGTTGACCCTTCGCGGGCCCCGCCTTCGGCCCAGCTCCAGCCGGCCTCGTTCGGCCTGCCTCCTCCTCCTTCGTGGGCCGGCCCAGCTTCCCCGGCCCCGGTGCCCCAAGCCGGCTCCTCCGCAGATGGGCCACGGCCCATGGGTGAGCCCCCCCCAGCGCCCCCCTGTTGTTTTTTTTTCCTTCCCTGCTGATGGGCTTGCCCCAGATTCGGCCCGCGTCGTTTTTTTTCCAGATCGGCGATTTGTCTATTATTCCAGAGAGCAGCAGTTTTGCAGTTTAGTCCCCCTAGTTCATGCATTTAATAACTCACTAACCGTGCATCGGATTAAAATGTTTTATATATGAAACTTGCTCAGAATTTTGTGTAGTTTAATAATATCCAACTTTCATCTATGTTTGAAATGTTAAAAATGTTGTTTGCATTAATTTACTCCTATGCCATGCTAAAATGATTTAATTCATAACTAAATAACCGTAGCTCCGATTTTAATAAACTTTATATGTAGATGGGGTAGAATTTTGCCTAGTTTATCATGGTGACCTTTATTTGCATGTTTAACAACTCTAAAATATTGTTTAGGGCAGAACAGTACCAAATCTAAAATATGCTATGGGGATTTACCGGAATTGTTGTTCGTTACTTCCGGCCTCATTTAAACTTGCCTAGATAGGTAGTTTCGTTGTGCTTCACCTCTTGCCATGTTAATCAACATTTAATATTGTTGAGTACATAAACGAGATCAAACTAAATAACTTGTTGTGGTGTTTCGTCAATATGCAACTCGTTGCATATTGATCTCCACTTAATTTGTAAAACTGCTTGTGCACTTTGCCATGCCATGCTTCATTAAACCGGACATGCCTCATACTCGTTTGTGCATCATGCCATGTTGATGTGTTGGTTGTTTATTATGTTGTGTGCTTCTTTTCCGGTGTTTGCTTCTTCGGGTTGGTTCCGATAACGTCGCGTTTGTGAGGATCCGTTCAACTACGTCCGTTTGTCTTCTTCATGGACTCGTTCTTCTTCCTTGCGGGATTTTAGGCAAGATGATCATACCCTCGAAATCACTACTATCTTTGCTATGCTAGTTTGCTCGCTCTTTTGCCATGCCAATGCTACGATGCCTACCACTTGCTTGTCAGCCACCCAAATTGCCATGTTCAACCTCTAACCCACCATGTCCTAGCAAACCGTTGATTGGCTATGTTACCGCTTTGCTCAGCCCCTCTTATAGCGTTGTTAGTTGCAGGTGAAGATTGAAGTTTGTTCCTTGTTGGAACATGGAGATGTTGTTCCTTGTTGGAACATGTTTACTTGTTGGGATATCACAATATATCTTATTTAATTAATGCATCTATATACTTGGTAAAGGGTGGAAGGCTCGGCCTTATGCCTGGTGTTTTGTTCCACTCTTGCCGCCCTAGTTTCCGTCATATCGGTGTTATGTTCCCGGATTTTGCGTCCCTTACGCGGTTGGGCTATAATGGGAACCCCTTGACAGTTTGCCTTAAGTAAAGCTTCTCCAGCAATGCCCAACATTGGTTTTACCATTCGCCACCTAGCCTCTTTTTCCCTTGGGTTTCGCGGACTCAAGGGTCATCATTATTTTACCCCCCGGGCCAGTGCTCCTCTGAGTGTTGGTCCACCTGTCAGCTACCGGTGGCTACCAGGGGCAACTCTGGGCTGGCCTACCCGTACCTAGGACAATCTGAGTGTGCCCTGAGAAAGAGATATGTGCAGCTCCTATCGGGATTTGTCGGCACATTCGGGCGGTGTTGCTGGTTTAGTTTTACCCTGTCGAAATGTCTTGTTGTACCGGGATACCGAGTCTGATCGGAATGTCTCGGGTGGAGGTCTATTCCTTCGTTGACCGTGAGATCTTGTCATGGGCTAAGTTGGGACACCCCTGCAGGGATTTGAACTTTCGAAAGCCGTGCCCGCGGTTATGGGCAGATGGGAATTTGTTAACGTCCGGTTGTAGAAAACCCGAAGTTGACCTTAATTAAAATACATCAACCGTGTGTGTAACCGTGATGGTCTCTTTCCGGCGGAGTCCGGGAAGTGAACACGGTGTTGGAGTTATGCTTGGCGTAGGTAGTCCAGGATCACTTCTTGATCATACCTTTATCGACCGTGCTTTGCCTTCTCTTCTCGCTCTCATTTGCGTATGTTAGCCACCATATATGCTAGTCGCTTGCTGCAGCTCCACCTTATTACCCCAGCCTTCCTATAAGCTTAAATAGTCTTGATCTCGCGGGTGCGAGATTGCTGAGTCCCTGTGGCTCACAGATACTTCCAAAACCAGCTTGCAGGTGCCGTTGAGTCCGTGCAGATGACGCTACCAAGCTCAGGAGGAGCTCGATGAAGATCTTGTCCTTTGTGTTGTTTCCGTTCTAGTTGATCAGTAGTGGAGCCCAGTTGGGGTCGATCAGGGACCTTTGTCGCATTTGGGGTTCTTCTTTTATTTTGGTTCCGTAGGCGGACCTTGATTGTATCTGGATGATGTAATGCTTTATTCATGTAATTGTGTGAAGTGGCGATTGTAAGCCAACTATGTATCTCTTTCCCTTATGTATTGCATGGGTTGTGTGAAGATTACCTCACTTGCGACATTGCTTTCAATGCGGTTATGCCTCTAAGTCGTGCTTCGACGCGTGGGAGATATAGCCGCATCGAGGGCGTGACAGAATGCCACCTGTTCAGTGTCTAATTACCATATATGTGAATTATGCATTGCCATCTTGTTGCAAGACATTATATATGTGAATTATACAATGCTATCTTGTTGCAAAGGCATTATATATGTGAATTATGCAATGCCATGCTGTTTAGCCAATCATCATGTATGTGAATTATATCATGCTATAATTTTTTTGTATTACGTGTTCCATTTGTCGACAATGTTTGTATATTCAACTACTCTTCCTGTGCATCTGCCATTTGAAGCGGTGATGGAAGTATCTGGAGTGAAAACAAGGTATTCAGAGCAGACAATGCTACCTACTGAAGCAGACATCTTGCTGGTTATAGAGAGCTCCTCAGAGGAGGATTCAGAGACTGATGACCAGTCCTATTTCCCCCCTGAGGTCTATGCTCAAACTTGGTAGGGTTATATTACCCATGTCATGCATGTTGTCTTGCATTGCTTAGTTTTTACATCATATATGGATTGCCATCTGCTTACTTGCTTACTATATAAATCATATATTTGAATTATATCATGCCATCATGTTTACATGGTACATACACATCATCTATCTGAATTATGGCATGGCAACCCATTTAATAAAGACATCATATAGTTATATCATCTCATCCTGTTTAGTGTTTACAGTCATCATATTTTGAATTTTGGCATTCTATCAGTGAATGTATGTGAATTATGGCATGCCAACCTATTCAATAAACACATTATATAGTTATATCATGTCATCCTGTTTACATAGTCATCATATTTTGAACTATGTCTTTCCATCTTTTTTAGTTAGCCATCATAATGTGAAATTGTGGCATGCTATCCTGTTTAGTTAGCCATCATATATGTGAAATTGTGTCATGCTATCCTGTTTGGTTAGACAACATAAATATGAATTATTTCATGCCCTCTTTTATTCCCCACTATCCATTGTACCTATCTATCATACGATGTCTATACTTCCAATTACTTTTCTTGTTTATTAGCCATTTGAATTGGAGAGGGTGATGGCAGTATCTAAGGGAGTAACTACATGGTCTTCAGAAAAGATAGTGCTACCAGTTGATGTAGATAGAACCACGGCTGTACTTGCCCAAGGACCAGATCCACCACACATAACCCAGACTCTCGCAGTTTGTACCCCTACCCAATTGGACAGAGAACCAGCTACACCCCTTCTAACCCCAACCCCGGCAGATAGTAACCCAGTTCCAGTTGACACAACACCGTATCCACCACAGAGCACCCAAACACGAGCAGTTAGTAAGGGAACTACAGTGCACAAAGCACGAGGACCACCACTCCGAATCCCAACTCAACGCTTAAAGGAGTAGAAGATTTGTTCTCAGGTCAGGTTCTGTAGCTATGGTTGATACTCCTTTGCTCTTGCATTACTGTATTTACTCATAACAACTATTTTCAAATTTGAAGGATGGAATTGAAACTCCAATGGCGCAACACATAGTTTAAACCTGTTTCTTTAACTGGTTTGCTGTTGTAACCTGCTCTATGTTGATTTCAGTTTCAATTGAATAAACAGTTATGTTCTCATGTCATGCACATTACAAGTGTTGTTATTGCTCTATGGTTTCCCACACTTATATTTTGTCTATTCTGCTTTGTGTTGAACAAATATTATTTGAATTGTGTCTCTATCTTGATTTGGCGACAAAAACTAGAATGATATAGACCATAAAGTGACCATGGTACATAGATATATGTTTGTTTCATGCTGTTATCCTGTCCACTTTACTACTGAACTCATTTACCAAAATGAGTTTCATATACAACATGGTAAACCTGTGATGTGTCTGCTTGTTTCTCTTTTAGAATGTGGAGAAAATATTGGAGAACAGTATCGCGTTATGCAATGGTAAAGGAAGTAATGCAGATAAGGTTCAAGATAGTGAGACATCCCTGTTGGTCTCCAAGAAAGCTGATAAAAACTATCTTGACGACAGTGAGAGAACCCAAAAGTCCTGTCTTGATGTAGTGTTCGAGTTACTGGCCACTACTGCTGGCACAAGTTCTTCGAACTTGCTGCCTGAATCAATTCGTCTTCTTGAGTCTCAACTTCAAGTTGAAAGACATCGATCAGATGTGCTACGACAGGAAGCTGAAGGACTGAGGAAGTCCTTGCAGAATTCAGATGCATATTTCTTGGTGCAACAGCATGCGCTGGAGGATTTAAGCGCCAAACAAGAGAAAGTTAATAAGCTTGCTAAGCATCTTGCCAGCATTATGGGTACCCAGGATATTGTTTCTTGAGATCTTCTAAAGTGGTTTCAGTCCTGGATTTGTTTTGCTGCGGCGTTTATTTGCGCTGGTCGCCAACTTTGACAACCAGTGTATATGATATGCTGCTTTGTTCCCTATATTTGCACTGGTGGCGAACTTTGATGCCAGTGGATGTAATATGTGTAATAGTCGTGATAGCCTAGCGTTAGTTCCTTGCTTATTTATTTCCTTGTTGTCTTGTTTATTTGTTTGCTTGTAGTCATTGCAGTTCTTTTTCCGTGGTTTGCTAGTGGCTGCAATAACCTATTTTTTAAAACTAGGCCACAATAACCATGGGCTAATATTTACTGTAGTGACAATGGGCCTCCTACGGTCCGTATAAACAGTGGGCCTTCTACGGGCTGTAGAAACAGTGGGCCTTCTACGAGCTGTAGAAACAATGGGCCTTCTACGGGCCATAGAAACAATGGGCCTTCTACGGGTCGTAGAAACAATGCGCCTTCTACGGGTCGTATCACCAATGCGCCTTATACGGGCCGTATGATCGATTGGCCAAACATAGGCCAATAACAGACCGCATTATGGCCGTAAACGGGCTAGAGTTGGAATCGTCCGTTCATGGGCCGACCATAACGGGCCAGCATTAATAGGTCATATTTGATGACGCTATGAAAACGGCCCAACGTATTAACGGACCACAAATGGGCCGACTGTAACCACGGGCTGAATTTGGCCCACAAGCAGAAAATGATAGTAACTGGCCGTAAGTAAATGAATGCTGGAAATAAGCCCAAGAATAAATGGGCTCTGAGAAGGCCGAAAGATAACATGGGCTGGAAACGGCCCAATAGAATAACGGGCCGTTGATGGGTATAAAGTGATACACTGTTCATTACCGACCAGTTTCACCACGAGCCGTTAATGGGCCAAGAGTTACAAAGGGCCTCATATGGGCTAGAAGACGTCATGGGCCATACATGGGCCAGAAGTGAAAATGGGCTAGAATCATATTGGATGGCCTAGATGATGCTACCGGGCCTAATTCGGATAGGGCGTAACGGGCCTTGGGTTAGCGGGCTGTAAATGAGCTATATGTGAACAGGCCGTTAACAGGATTTCCATGGGCCGGCCCGCCACCTTTTGACCAAGTCAAATGGGCTGGCCTTTTCACAGGAATGGGCCTCTATTGGGTCATGCCACGTCTTGACGTATCATAGGCGCCATCCGTCCAATGAGTGGATGACATCTGTCCTGACGATGAGCCGACATGTGTTTCCTCCAGCCAATGATGATTTTACATGTGGAAAATCCCCATAGGTTCGGGCTGTTAACGGGTTATCGGATCCAAAACCCGACCCGATAGCTTAACAGCGTTCCGTTACGGTGGATGCCACGTGTCGGTCACCCTTGACGAAAGCACTTCTATGACGCGGGATTTATCGTCATGGAAGTGGACACTTCCGTGATGATAATTTTGGTAATGTCATGGAAAACTTCTACGACAGCACAGGTATGACTATCTTGATTCTGTCATAAAATCGTCATGGATGTACATGCATGACAAAAAACGCGACCTACTGTGACAAACACGTATCATCACGGAAGTGTATTTTCTTGTAGTGATGGGCTTGCTATGACCCGCCATCTTCATTGATAAGTCGCCAGTGGTATAACCCGGCCCCTCTTGGGCGGCTCATACCCAGTAGTTATATCCCCAACACTCGGTCTCTCCGGACACTGCATCCGAAGGACCTTTGCGGCGGGGCCCGTCCTTGGGCCCCTTGCCCTTATTCTTGGTCTTCTTCTCCGGCGCCTGATAGGGTGCCGGCACCAGCATCTCCTCTAGCTGAGGGGTGACTGAGTCTTTGGGCAACGGAGCCGGACTCTTGATCCGCTCTGCCTTCTTTGTCTAGCCCTATAAAAAGGTAGGTTGATAAGATTCGTATTGATCGAATATATGTATAGGTCGGACATGTCTTTGGGAAATTAACACTTACCGGAGTGGCCGGATTCTCGACGTCAAGGCCGACGTCTTCGGTCTCCATGGGCCTGCTATTCTGCGCCTTGAAGAGTAGCTTCCACATTCCCTCGTGTGTCGTGCCGAGGAAGTGCTGTAGAGTCAGCGGCTCCTCCGGATTAAACTCCCACATGGGGGAAGGCCGGCGCTGGCAGGGGAGGATGCGGTGGAAGAGCATAATCTGCACTATGTTGGTTAGACCAATGTTTTTGCTTAACACGTTGGTGATACGCGTCTGCAGCGTTTTCACCTCCGTCTGGGACCCCCAGTTGAGGCCCTTTGCAGTCCAGGAGATGAGCCTCATGGAGGGTCCGGATTTGAACTCTAGAATGGCCACCCTCTTGGTACGGCGCGGCTCAGTGATATAAAACCACTCTTGTTGCCAGATCTTGATGGTCTCAATGAAGGCCCCCTTGGGCCACATGGCGTTGGGCAGCTTGCTTATCATGGCCCCGCCGCGGTCCGCATGTTGCACGTCGACCACCTTCGGCTTCACATTGAAGACTTTCAGCCATAGACCAAAGTGTGGGGGATGCGGAGAAGAGCCTCACACACGACGATAAACGCCAAGATGTGGAGGAAAGAGTTTGGGGCTTGATCATGAAAATCTAGCCCGTAGTAGAACATGAGTCCACGGACGAAGGGGTGGAGTGGAAAACCTAACCCTATAAGGAAATGGGGGAGGATGACGACCCTTTCGTCAGGCTCCTGAGTGGGAATGATCTGACCCTTGGGAGGGAGCGTGTGCGCGATGGTTGCGGCGAGGTATCCCGCACTCCCGAGATCCTTTATCTCCTTCTCCGTGACGGAGGAGGCCTCCCACTTACCCTTAGAACCAGATCCGGCCATGGTCGGAGAAGGTGGTGGTGGTGAGGAAGACGAAAACTTTTTGGGCGCTGAGAGCTTGGGAGATTGGAAGGCTGATGAGATTGGAAGGTGTGGGAAGAAAGGAGAAACTCATTACCCTCTTATAGGTGGTAAAAATGCCAACCGGTCCCCCACTTATGCCTTGAAACTTGACTATTCCCAATGAAAGCATGCGCCATAAACGGTTGGATTACCCAAATTTTATTGATGAGCAATCCCGTATTAAATGGGCATGATCTCTGTTTTGACGGGACGGGCCAATGGGGCTTGGCCTAGAAACACGAAATGCGGGGTGTGAAAATGGTTCGAAACGCTGAAGGGTCAAGTCTGATGCTTCGCCGAAAAAAGTTGTCAGTAAAGACAATGTTCCTATTTCTTATATATCCTGCCTTCACGGCTAAGGGTTGTCTTAATTATGCAAGGCAGAATACAATTCTTTTATGAAGGAAAGCTGACGTATATTGTTCAGGGAACCCGTCTTGCAATGCCGAAGATAATCTGCATGCCGAACATGTCATCATTGAAGGCTGGTTCATGGGCTACTGAGGGAGTCCTGGACTGGCTGGGGAGCCCGGAGTGGCTGGGGAACCCAGTTATTGTCCCTAAGAAGGGAGAGAAGGAGCGCATGTGCGTCGATTTCACCAACCTCAACAAGGCTTGCCCAAAGGACCCTTTCCCGCTCCCACACATTGATCAGATCGTCGACTCCACCGCCGAGTGTGATATGTTGTGCTTTTTGGATGCCTTCTCAGGCTACCACCAAATCAAGATGATTGTACAAGATGTGGAGAAGACGGCGTTCCTGAGTCCTGACCCCATGCGGGGTGTACTGCTACACCTGCATGCCGTTCGGGCTGTGTAATGCCGGAGCAACCTTTCAGCGGCTAATGCATATCACTCTCGGCCAACATCTTGGGAGGAACGCTGAGGCTTACGTCGACGACATAGTAGTGAAGTCTCGGCAAGCAAAGACCCTCATCGGGGACCTGGAGGAAACTTTTGCCAGCCTGCGCAAGGTGGACCTGCGGCTCAATCCAGAGAAGTGTGTGTTTGGCGTCCCCTCCGGCAAGCTGCTGGGTTTCCTGGTGTCACACAGGGGGGTCGAGGCCAACCCAGAGAAAGTCAAGGCCATAGAAGACATGAGCCCGCCACAAACCCTCAAGGAGATGCAAAAGCTGGCAGGCTGTGTGACCTTGCTGGGATGCTTCATTTCCAAGTTGGGGGAGCGTGCCCTCCCGTTCTTAAAACTGATGAAAAGGAAGGGTCCGTTCGAGTGGACCCCCCGACCGAGGGCCCATGGCAGGGAGCCTCATCGCCAAGCAAGACACTGCGGCCCCAGGATGGTGCTCCTGAGGCCTCAGCTGCACTGATACGTCCATTTTGCATCATGCTTTCATATCGATGTTTATTGCATTATGGGCTATTATTTCACGTTATGTCACAATACTTATGCCTATTCTCTCTTATTTTACAAGGTTTACATGAAGAGGGAGAATGCCGGCAGCTGGGATTCTGGGCTGGAAAAGGAGCAAATATTAGAGACCTATTCTGCACAGCTCCAAAAGTCCTGAAACTTCGCCGAAGTCATTTTTGGAATCAATAACAAATAATGAGCGGAAGAAATACCAGAGGGGGGCCACCCACCGTCCACGAGGGTGGGGGCGCGCCCTACCCCCCTGGGCGCACCCCCTGCCTCGTGGGCCACCTGGCAGCCCTTCGGTGCCCATCTTCTGCTATATGAAGTCTTTTACCCTGGAAAAATCATAAGCAAGCTTTCGGGATGAAACTCTGCCGCCACGAGGCGGAACCTTGGCGGAACCAATCTAGGGCTCCGGCGGAGCTGTTCTGCCGGGGAAACTTCCCTTCGGGAGGGGGAAATCATCGCCATCGTCATCACCATCGATCCTCTCATCGAGAGGGGGTCAATCTCCATCAACATCTTCACCAGCACCATCTCCTCTCAAAACCTAGTTCATCTCTTGTATCCAACCTTTGTCCCAAAACCTCATATTGGTACCTGCGGGTTGCTAGTAGTGTTGATTACTCCTTGTAGTTGATGCTAGTTGGTTTATTTAGTGGAAGATTATATGTTCAGATCCTTAATGCATATTAATACCCCTCTAATTATGAACATGAATATGATTTGTGAGTAGTTACGTTTGTTCCTGAGGACATGGGAGAAGTCTTGCTATAAGTAGTCATGTGAATTTGGTATTCGTTCGATATTTTGATGAGATGTATGTTATCTCTCCTCTAGTGGTGTTATGTGAACGTCGACTACATGACACTTAACCATTGTTTGGGCCTAGAGGAAGGCATTGGGAAGTAATAAGTAGATGATGGGTTGCTAGAGTGACAGAAGCTTAAACCCTAGTTTATGCGTTGCTTCGTAAGGGGCTGATTTGGATCCATATGTTTCATGCTATGGTTAGGTTTACCTTAATACTTCTTTTGTAGTTGCGGATGCTTGTAATAGGGGTTAATCATAAGTGGGATGCTTGTCCAAGAAAGGGCAGTACCCAAGCACCGGTCCACCCACATATCAAATTATCAAAGTAACGAACGTGAATCATATGAGCGTGATGAAAACTAGCTTGACGATAATTCTCATGTGTCCTTGGGAGCGCTTTCCTCCATATAAGAATTTGTCCAGGCTTGTCCTTTGCTACAAAAAGGATTGGGCCACCTTGCTGAACCTTATTTACTTTTGTTACTTGTTACCCGTTACGAATTACCTTATCACAAAACTATCTGTTACCGATAATTTCAGTGCTTGTAGAGAACGCCTTACTGAAAACCGCTTGTCATTTCCTTCAGCTCCTCGTTGGGTTCGACACTCTTACTTATCGAAAGGACTATGATAGATCCCCTACACTCGTGGGTCATCATGCACCACCAGTCAATATCACTCCCTGAGGCCCCAGCCGACCTCCCAGCCAGCAGGGCTCCTGAGAATGGGGCTCATGAGGCCGCGGCTGATGTGACAAACAACAAGACCCCTGAAGGCCAGCATACTCAAGAGACACAAGACCTCACCAACGCCTCCTCCCTCGTTGGTGGGATGGATACACCTCCCAAAATGTTTCTATCTCTAATTTTTCGCTTTAAGCTCTGGCACCTCTACAAATCCCTACTTCCCTCTGCGAAGGGCCTTTGTTTTACTTTATGCAATTTTTATTATTGAAATTGAGTCTCCATCCTCTCTTATAAAAGCACCAACTAGGAGGCAATATGATCGTACTTAAGTATTGGGTGTAGCTAATATTCGAGTGTGTTTCATGAATGGATCAACGTTTGAGCATGATGGGCTAGGGATAAATTGTTTTAGCATTGATATTTTCAAAGACATGGTTGCTTGTTGATATGCTTGAGTATCTAAATTATTATGTAAAAACTAGACTATTGCTTCGAATCACATAAAAGTCCAAATGTCCATGCTATAAAGAAAAGAATATGATATGACATGATAAACAGCACTCCACATCAAAAATTCTATTTTTATCACTTACCTAGTTGAGGACGAGCAGGAGTTAAGCTTGGGGATGCTGATGCGCCTCCAACGTATCTATAGGTTTTTATTATTCCATGTTGTTTTATTATCAATCTTGGATGTTTTATAATCATTTTATAGTCATTTTATATCATTTTTGGTACTAACCTATTGACATAGTGCCAACTGCCAGTTGATGTTTTCTGCATGTTTTTTACATCGCAGGAAATCAATATCAGACGGAGTCCAAACGCCACGAAACTTTACGATGATTTTTTATGGACCAAAAGGAAGAAGTTGGGCCCTGGTTGCACCCGGGGGGAGTGTCGTGGTTCTAAGCCTGACAGTAGAGTGGGGGTAGGTATGGAGAGGCAAGGTCCTAGCTATGGAGAGGTTGTAAGCACAAAGGATGTACGAGTTCAGGCCCTTCTCGGAAGAAGTAACAGCCCTACGTCTCGGAGCCCGGAGGCGGTCGAGTGGATTATGAATGTATGGATTACAAGGTGCCGAACCCCTCTGCCTGTGGAGGGGGGTGGCTTATATAGAGTGCGCCAGGACCCCAGCCAGCCCACGTAGGAGAGGGTTTAAGATGAGTTAAGTCTGGGGCGTTACTGGCAACGCCCCACATAAAGTGCCTTTACTATCATAAAGACTACTTGATTACAGGCCGTTGCAGTGCAGAGTGCCTCTTGACCTCCTGGTGGTCGAGTGAGTCTTTGTGGTCGAGTCCTTCAGGCCAGTCGAGTGAATCCTCGTTGGTCGACTGGAAGGTGACCTCTTCTAAGGATGTCCTGGGGTAAGTTACTTGGATCAGGTCCGTGACCCTACCCTAGGTACATAACCCCATCATTAGCCCCCGAATGCATTGAGGCTTCGAGTGAAGAAGGAGTTGATGTCGTTTCCGATTAATCTTTGTGCTCCGGTTGTGCGCTGTTCTGGACCGAAGAATCCCTTTGTCGACAAGGAACAACTTGCCTTCAGTCGACTTGATCCATTCTGTTTTTGCGTCGAGTGACCTTTCAGGCTTCGATGATCTCCGAGCGACGGATCGCCGGAAAACACCGCGCCTGACAGACTGATTTGTTGCTCGCGGATTCCGCGGGATGCGAAATTTTGGGGCGCGCGCGAAGCGGGGCGGACCGCGGCGTTCGGATGGGACGGGGCATGGACGCCTCGATCTCCGCGCCGCCTTTTTCGCCACGTATCCCGTCTGCATAACTGTTCCAGATATGATTAGATCGACCAGGCCCACCTGCCATCCACTCGGAAGGGACCTTATAAATGTGCCCGGCGAGGATTTCTGCGCTGCGCCTTAGCATTCTCCCCCTCTCTCTGCTTCCTTCCTCCCTGCTCAGCGTGCTCACTCTCGCCCCCGCACCACTTCCCTTCGCGCATCTCGCCGGCGACCATGGCCAAGGAGAAGACGGCGGCGCTGGAGCGTGCAAAGAAGGCGTCGGCGTCGGAGAAGGCGAAGGGGAGATCCACCAGCCGCGGAGGGTCCTCGTCCAGATCCCGCTTGCCGAAGGGCTGGGTCCAAGGAGACTGGATCCAGTCGACCATCACAGAGAAGGACCTCCTCGACATGGCCAACGAGGGCTTGATCCCTCACGGAGCTGCGAGGTTGCCGGGGGAGGAGTGGCAGCCACAGCCAGAAGAGGGTGAGTGTGTGCTTTTGGCCACTCATTTTGATCGTGGGTTTTCCTTGCCGCCAAGTAGTTTCTTCCGTGGCTTCTTGAATTTCTTTGGAGCTCAGCTTCACCACTTTACCCCAAACTCCATTGCCTATCTTGCTGCATTCGTGTCCATGTGTGAGGGTTTCTTGGGCTGTCGACCGCACTGGGGTTTGTTCAAACATATATTCACGTGTCGCTCTCAGACTATGAAGAAGGCGAGCCCAGGTGATGAGAAAACCCGAGTCGTCCAAATGTGCGGGGGCCTGGGGATCCAGGTGAGGAATAAGAGCACCTTCCCGCCCATGACCTTTCCCGAGTCCGTCAGAGGCTGGCAGTCGACTTGGTTCTACTGCCAGGTCCAGTCGACGCCAGGGCAGTCGAGTGGACTCCCTCCGTTCACCATGGACCGAGTGAACAAGCCTTCCCCTCTGAAGCTGATTCCGGAGGAGAGAGCCGACGTGAAGATGTTGATGGAGCGCGTGGTGCAGTTGGTTCGGGAGGGAGTGACAGGCATGGACCTCTTGGAGGTTTTCCTCAGGCGTCGCATCCAGCCTCTCCAGTTCCAGAGCCACTGCATGTGGTTGTACTGTGGGACCGAAGACGAGACCAGAGTCCATCCAGAAGTAGTCGACGATGTCACTCTGGAAAGATGGATGGCGGCCGTCACCGGAAACAAGGACAATCCGCGCGGAGCCAGAAGGATTCCTCCACTCGACCACAACAGCGATCCAGATAAGGTACACTTGCCCTGCTCTCCACTGCATTCTTGTCGCATTCAACTCTGTTTACTCTGCCGACTGGTCGACTGATCATTGTCCTGATATCTGCTAGGTCCTCACCGAGCTGTACTCGATGCCCAATGGGGCGCAAGCTTCGACTGAGGAGGGCGAGGCGAGCGGAGGCGAGAGCCAGGAAGAGGAGGAATGGGACTCGGATGTCGCAGAGGACGATGACGACGATGATGATGATGTCGGTGATGAAGACGACGCGGAGGACGAGGAGGAGGAGGAGGAGGAGGTCGTGCCACCGCGCTCGGAAAAGCGGTCGAAGCTCGTCCACGACCCTTCGACTGAACGTGGCAAGGGGGTTGCGACGCAGTCGACCAAGCGCCCTAGGACCACCTCTCCAGCGCCGACTGAAAAGGCGCTGAAGCAGCCCAGGGCGACCTCGTCGAAGCCGATCAAACTCCTGCCGAAGATGAAGGTGTCCATCCCCACCATATCAGGGTAATTGTGCTGTTCATATTTTCTTATTCTGTGTGAACTTTATCTCTGGTCGACGCTGAAGTTAGTCGACTGATCTTTTGGAGTTGCAGTGCTGCTACTTCTGAGACCTCGGCCCGGGCTGACGACCACGAGATGGAGGATGCAGCAACTTCGAACCCAGGTACTGTATTCTTAACATCGTCCGTAGTCGACTGACTCGCGATCTCTGATCCTGATCCTTCTCCGCAGCTCCACCCAACACTGTTATCAATCTCCCAGACGACGACGAGGACGAAGAAACACTGGCACGCAGGAGGAGTCGGAAAGCGTCCGCCAGTAAGGTACCTCAGGATGTGACGGCGCCTGAGATTCTGACTGTGGAGGAAGGGAACACCACTCGACACACGGTGTCCTTCGCAAATCCACTGACGAGTGCTCAGCAGCCCTCCCTCTTTACGACGCACCACGTCCCAGAGGATCAAGCTGGCGCAGCGAAGGAGGCAATACGCCAGGCGGGACTCATGATGGAGCAGCTGAAGACTATCCGGGACGCGAGCCAGGCAGCTTATGACGCCAGTTCTGCCCTCCAAAGCAATGTCCAGGTCAGTCGACCGCTGTTTGTTCTGTTGGATATGCTACCAAAAACTTTTCTTTTCCGGAATTTATATTAGTCACCCACTGGGTGTGTCGAATAAACTCCGTGTTAGCGGGGGCACGCTGAGTGCACCCGCTGGGTGTAGTCCCCAAGGCTAAGGTCGACTGCTGGCAGTCGGCCTTAGGCTTTATGATGTCAATCTTTCTGTCAGTCGACTGGTCGACTGGATTTCACAAACCGGTGGGGGCACGCTGAGTGCACCCACTGGGTGTAGTTCCCGAGACTGTGGTCGACTGCTTGCAGTTGATCACAGTCTTAGAGAATGCATCTCGCACACTTTTTTTTTGAGGTCGACTGGTCGACTTTGTCTTCAACAGGATTAGTGGGGGCACGCTGAGTGCACCCACTGGGTGTAGTCCCCGAGACTACGGTCGAATGCTTGTATTTGGCTGTAGTCTTAGAAACGTGTGCTTATCCCTTTTTCACTCGGAAGTGATTTATATTTGACATTTAGTCGATTGGTTCTTCGCAGAACTCTTGTGATCTTGTGGCTCGCTACTCAGAGCTGGAACAAAAACATACTCAAGTCGAGCTGAGCTTGAAGCTGGTTCAGGAGAAGCTGACAAAGGCAAAGGAGGAGACCGAAGGTATGTTTGGTGAGACCCTGACGACTGCTTTTCCTCTTGCTTGTTTCAGCACCTGATCTTGCTGTAACTTGCAGGCAAGGTAAGGGAGGCCCAGCAGAAGAAAGACCTTGAGCTAGCTGAGAAGATCAAGCTTGCTGACGAGAAGTTAGCTTCGGTCACCAAGCTCGAACAAGACAATACCAATCTGAAAGCTGCTCTTGGGATTGCCAACAAGGAGGTCAGTCGACTGAAAACTGACAAAGCTGCCCTGACCGACCGAGTCAGCAAATTGACTGAGAAGAAAACTGAACTGGAGGCCTTCCTGAGTGGCCTTGCCAAGAAGTTGTTTCTTATGCTTGAAGGTAAACCTCCATGTTTGACAAATATTTCCAATTGTGGCTTTTTCCATTCGACTATCCCCTTGACTTAGCGATCACCCTTGCAGAATTTTGTCAAAACTTTGAAGAAGAAACTAGCCGACTGGAGCCAAACCTTGACCCCGTCAATTCTCCGGTGAACGACGAAGTTGCCATGGATGCTTTCTGACTGGAGTCTCGTGTTGCAGCTGTCGTGGACTATCTCGCAAGGCTGAAGGCCGCCACGTCTCGCATCGACTCGACGCTCTGGCCTGAGGAGACACTTCAGAATGACCTTGAGTCGCTGATGGCCCGCTTGAACACGATCCCTGGTCGAGTGCAGGAGTGGAAGAAGTCCTCGGCTCGGTGTGGTGCAGATGTCGCTCTGTGTCTGGCCCGAGTCCACTGCAAAGATGCGCGAGAAGAGAAGCTGGCGGCCCTTCGGGTGGCCAATACCAAGAAGCACGACTTCAGATCCTTTATGGAAACTTTCCTTGCAGCTGCCACTCGGATCGCCGACGGGATTGACCTTGATGAATTTGTTGCACCTTCCAGCCCTCCACAGGAGGGGTAAAAAACTTCTTCTGGCTCGACGCTTTAAATTTGCCTCGGTATGTCGAGTGGAATTGTAACCGACAAACCTTAACAGGCTTGACGCCTGAGCACTTTCGGTTCCTTTAGATATCAATTCAAACTTGAATTTGGCGCTTGAATACGATTGCCTTCGGCTCGGAATGTCTTTTGCAGGTTCAAAGCAAGGTGCATGTGCTGCAATCGACTTATTCTTTAGTCCACTTAGACGAGCACTGGGCTGCAGCTAAGCCCCCGAGTGAGAGGGTTGCTCTTCACTCGGTAGGATTTTTGTCACTTAGGCGAGCACAGGGCCGCAGCTAAGCCCCCGAGTGAGAGGATTGCTCTTCACTTGGTAGGATTTTCACAACTTAGGCGAGTGCTTGGACTGCAGCTAAGCCTCCGGGTGAGAGGGTTGCTCTTCACTCGGTAGGATTTTTATAACTTAGGCGAGCACGAGGCTGCAGCTAAGCCTCCGAGTGAGAGGGTTGCTCTTCACTCGGTAGGATTTTTATAACTTAGGCGAGCATGAGGCTGCAGCTAAGCCTCCGAGTGGAAGGCTGGCTTACCACTCGGTAGGATTTTTATAACTTAGGCGAGCACGAGGCTGCAGCTAAGCCTCCGAGTGAAAGGCTGGCTTACCACTCGGTAGGATTTTTACAACTTAGGCGAGTGCTTGGACTGCAGCTAAGCCTCCGAGTGGAAGGCTGGCTTACCACTCGGTAGGATTTTTACAACTTAGGCGAGTGCTTGACTGCAGCTAAGCCTCCGAGTGTGAGGGTTGCTCTTCACTCGGTAGGATTTTGATAACTTAGGCGAAACGGATTCGTAGCTAAGCCTCCGAGTGGGAGTCTGGTTCACCACTCGGTAGGAATTTGATACCTTAGGCGAAACGGATTCGCAGCTAAGCCCCCGAGTCAGAGGGTTGCTCTTCACTCGGTAGGATTTTTACAAACTTAGGCGAAACGGATTCGCAGCTAAGTCACCCACTGAGGGGAATTTCATTGGACAGAAAATAAAAAGTGATAGATATTATGGAGGAACTATGACACTTATTATTTTGGGGTCCATGAACTACAGAAGTACTTTATTGCAACTCATCCGAGTGATAAAGCTTAAGTGTAAAACGGGCGGAGTAGCTCCGCGTTCCAAGCTCGGGGCTCGTCGATATTATGCTCGACGTTGTAAAGACGATACGCCCCGTTGTGGAGAACCTTGGTGACGATGAAGGGGCCTTCCCAAGAAGGAGCAAGCTTGTGTGGTTTGTGCTGATCTACTCGGAGAACCAAATCCCCTTCCTGGAAGGCTCGACCTCTCACATTTCGGGCGTGGAAACGCCGCAGATCTTGTTGGTAGATGGTCGACTGGATCAGAGCCATCTCCCTTTCTTCCTCTAAAAGGTCGACTGCGTCCTGCCGCGCTTGTTCAGCTTCTGCTTCGCTGTAGATTTCAACTCGAGGATCATTGTGGAGAAGATCACTCGGCAAGACTGCCTCAGCTCCATAGACCAAAAAGAATGGAGTTCTTCCGGTCGACCGATTAGGCGTGGTCCGCAGTCCCCAGAGTACAGATGGAAGTTCGTCGACCCAAGCTCCAGCCGCGTGTTTGAGATCACGCATCAGTCGAGGCTTCAGTCCCTTGAGAATCAGTCCATTAGCTCGCTCTGCTTGTCCATTCGACTGCGGATGGGCGACTGATGCGTAGTCGACTCGTGTGCCCTGGGAGTTGCAGAAAGCTCTGAATTCCTCTGAGTCAAAGTTCGACCCATTATCCGTTATGATGCTGTGCGGGGCTCCATATCTGAATATTAGTTCCCTGATGAAGCTAACAGCAGTACCGGTGTCAAGGCTCTTGATTGGTTTAGCCTCGATCCACTTGGTGAACTTGTCGACTGCCACCAGTACATGCGTGAAGCCACTTCGTCCTGTTCTCAAAGGACCGATCATGTCCAGCCCCCAAACTGCAAAAGGCCAGACGAGTGGGATGGTCTTCAAAGCTGACGCAGGCTTGTGCGACATATTCGAGTAGAACTGACATCCCTCGCACTTATCCACTATCTCCTTTGCCATCTCATTCGCCTTGGGCCAGTAAAATCCGGCTCGGTATGCTTTGGCCACGATGGTCCGAGAGGACGCATGATGACCACAGGTCCCCGAGTGAATATCATTGAGGATGAGTCGACCTTCTTCTGGTGTTACGCACTTCTGACCAACTCCAGTCGCGCTTTCTCTGTATAATTGTCCTTTGATTACGGTAAAGGCTTTAGATCGACGGACGATCTGTCGAGCCTCTTCCTCATCCTCCGGAAGCTCTTTCCTCAAGATATATGCGACATACGGAATCGTCCAGTCGGGAATGACCACCAAAACCTCCATGATCAAGTCGACCACTGCTGGGACTTCAACTTCAGTCGGATCTGTGGCGCTCTTGGGCTGCGGAGTTTCTTCGGTGAAAGGATCTTCTTTGACTGACGGAGTGTGTATATGCTCCAAGAACACACCACTCGGAATGGCTTCTCTCTTGGAACCTATCTTTGCTAGATCATCAGCTGCTTGATTTTTCAGTCGGGGTATATGATGGAGCTCCAACCCCTCGAACTTCTTCTCCAGCTTCCTCACTGCACTGCAGTATCCAGTCATGGCTAGGCTTCTCACGTCCCACTCTTTCATCACCTGATTGACCACTAGATCCGAGTCGCCATAGACCATTAGGCGACGGACGCCGAGTGAAATGGCCATGCGCAACCCATATAGGAGGGCCTCATATTCTGCCTCATTGTTGGAGGAGTCAAAGTGAATCTGGAGCACATATCTAAGCTTATCTCCTCTGGGGGAAACCAGGACGACCCCAGCACCGGAACCATTCAACATCTTAGAGCCATCGAAAAACATGGTCCAATGCTCCGAGTGAACTTCAGTCGACTGCTGTTGTTCAATCCACTCGGCGAGGAAATCTGCTATCGCCTGGGACTTAATGGCTTTCTTTGCCTCAAACTTGATATCAAGGGGAAGAAGTTCAATCGCCCATTTGGCCACTCGACCAGTTGCGTCTCTGTTGTGCAAAATCTCTGATAGTGGAGCATCGCTGACGACTGTGATGGAATGGTCAGAGAAATAATGAGCAACCTTCTTTGTGGTCATGTATATTCCATACACAAGCTTCTGATAATGAGGATATCTCTGCTTGGATGGAGTCAAGACTTCAGACAAATAATACACTGGGCGCTGAACTTTGAGAGCTTTTCCTTCTTCTTCCCGCTCGACCGTTAGCACAGTACTGACGACTTGTCCTGTGGCTGCGATGTAGAGCAACAGAGGCTCTTTGCTGATTGGAGCAGCAAGCACCGGCTGGGTGGAGAGCAGAGCTTTTAGCTCGGCAAACGCTGCATCAGCTTCTGGAGTCCACTCGAACTTGTCAGCCTTCTTCATCAGTCGGTAAAGAGGCAGTGCCTTTTCACCGAGTCGTGAGATGAATCGACTTAATGCGGCCAAGCATCCGGTAAGCTTCTGGACATCGTGCACTCGCACGGGGCGTTTCATTCGGAGGATAGTGCCAATCTTCTCTGGGTTAGCGTCGATTCCCCGTTCGGAAACGAGAAAACCGAGTAACTTGCCACCAGGAACTCCAAATGTGCACTTTGATGGATTGAGCTTGATATCATACCTTCTGAGGTTGGCAAATGTTTCGGCGAGGTCAGCGAGCAGGTCGGAACCTTTTCGTGACTTGACAACAATATCATCCATATAAGCTTCCACATTCCGACTGATTTGGGTGAGTAGACACTTCTGAATCATTCGCATAAATGTGGCTCCGGCATTCTTGAGGCCGAATGGCATGGTGATATAGCAGAAGCACCCGAATGGAGTGATGAAAGCTGTTTTTACCTCATCGGGCCCGTACAGACGGATCTGGTGGTACCCGGAGTAAGCATCTAAAAAAGACAACCTCTCGCATCCCGCGGTCGAGTCAACAATTTGATCTATGCGAGGGAGAGGAAAGTGATCTTTCGGGCAGGCCCGGTTGATGTGCTTGAAATCAATGCACATTCGGAGCGACTTGTCCTTCTTAGGAACCATGACGACATTAGCGAGCCACTCGGAGTGGTATATCTCTCGGATAAATCCTGCCGCCAACAGTCGAGCCACTTCTTCACCGATGGCCTTTCTCTTCTGGACGGCGGACGGCCGAAGATGCTCTTTGACTGGTTTTGCAGACGAGTCGACTCTTAGGCGATGCTCAGCCAGTCCCCTGGGAACACCTGGCATGTCAGCGGGCTTCCATGCAAAAATGTCCCAGTTCTCACGGAGGAACTGGATGAGCGCTTCTTCCTATTTTGGGTCGAGTGTTGTGGAGATGCGGGTCGGAGCTGCTTCGGGGTCGGTCGGGTGAATGTGAACAGGCTTCGTCTCACCGGACGACTGGAATGCAGACTCTGTGGCGGGCTTCTTGGATCGCAGCAAGTCGCTCGGATCTGCGTTTTGCTTGTATACTTCGAACTCGACCGCTGTCACTTGGGAATCGGCAATCTTGGAGCCCTTCTGAAAGCACTCCTCTGCCTTTTTCCTATCACCGGTGACAGTGATCACACCTTTGGGACCGAGCATCTTCAATTTGAGGTACACGTAACATGGTCGAGCCATGAACCGTGCATAGGCTAGTCTCCCCAAAATGGCATGATATGCACTTTGAAAATCCACGACCTCAAACGTCAACTTTTCTTTGCGAAAATGCTTCGAATCACCAAACACTACGTCCAAAGCTATCTGGCCGAGTGACTCGGCCTTCTTCCCTGGTATAACTCCATGGAAGCTCATGTTACTAGTGCTCAGTCGGGACATCGGAATGCCCATACCTTTCAATGTGTCTGCATATAATAAGTTCAGCCCACTTCCACCATCCATCAGCACCTTTGTCAGTCGAGTGCCTTCGACAACTGGATCGACCACCAAAGCTTGCCTCCCGGGGGTGGCAATATGAGTCGGGTGATCAGATTGGTCGAATGTGATGGGTGTTTGAGACCACTTCAGATAATTTGCCTTTGCTGGGGCAACCATGTTCACCTCTCGGTTAATCACTTTCAGTCGACTTCTGCTTTCCACATCTGCAAAGATCATCAGAGTGGAGTTGATATGCGGATATCCTCCCTCACTGTCCTCTTTGTCTTCGGCCTTGTCCGACTCCTTCTCCTTGTCCTTAGACTGTTTTCCCTGAAACTGCTGGATCAGGAGTCGACATTGGCGAGTGGTGTGCTTTGGGTAAATGATATTCCCCTCTTCATCTTTCTTTGTGTGAATGTGACACGGCATATCCATCACGTCGTTCCCCTCTTTGTCCTTTACCTTCTTGGGGTTCCAGGATCCTTTTGGTTTTCCCTTAAACTTTCCTTGAGTCACGGCCAGAGCCTCTCCAGGAGCTGCCGGTTCAGCCTTCCGCTTCTGTTTCCGACTGGTGTTTCCTTTTTCCGACTGACTCGGCTTGTGCTTGCCGCTTCGGAGTCGGTCTTCTTCTTCACCGTTGGCGTACTTGGTAGCAATCTACATCATCCGACTCAAGGTCATGTCACCGGTTCGACCAAATTTCAAACTCAGTTCTCTGTTCTTCACGCCGTCTTTGAAGGCGCATACTGCCTGATGATCAGAGACATTTTCCACAGTGTGGTGCAAAGTGATCCACCTCTGAATATACTCTCTGAGAGTCTCATTAGTTTTCTGCACGCAGACTTGCAACTCTGTCAATCCCGCTGGTCGCTTGCAAGTCCCTTCAAACGTTCTGACGAACACTCGGGACAGATCTTCCCAAGTGTGAATGCTGCTAGGAGGTAATTGAGTCAACCATGCCCTGGCAGAACCTTCCAACATGAGGGGCAAATGCTTCATGGCCACCTCGTCGTTCCCACCACCGATCTGAACTGCCACTCGGTAGTCTTCAAGCCAAGTTTCAGGCTTAGACTCACCAGTGAACTTGCTGACTCCTGTTGCCAACCTGAAATTGGGGGGGATAACTGCGGCTCTGATAGCTCTGCTGAAACATTCAGGACCAGAAACATGTACTCGACTGCTCGTGGGTACATCTCTGTCGAGTGCACCTCGATGGGCTCTGTTCCGGTCGACCAACCCTTGCACGATAATGGATCGCGCGTCGAAGCCTGGCTCTTTGGGGTCAACTGGAACCCTACGCCCTGTACTGTACTGACGCCTATCATCTGGCTGCCGAGGAGCGTAAGACCCACCCCTCGGAGGGGAATAGGGCACTCGACGCCTATCATCTCGGTCGAGTCTGTCGCCATATTGATCTCGCCGATCCTCACGCCCTTCGCACCGCGGAGGCGATCTGGGGCTGTGAGCCGACTGAACCGTATTCACAGTGACGGATCGACTGTGAATTCTGTTGCGCGACTGAGACACGGCTGAATTCTGATCTCCTGCTGCTCGGAGCAGATCCCTGATCTGCAGCAAACCTCTGCCAGCTTCCGACTGCGAAGGCTGAATGGACTCTGCTATACGGGTCGCAGCTGCTAAATTCTGAATTGGGGTTCGATATACCTGAGTCGGCGGGAAGAGTTGACGTCGACTGGTGTCGGGAACTCGTTGCCGCGCGCGCTCGTCGAGTGCTCGCTGAAGGTTCTCCAGTCGAGTGCGCTCGGCCAAATTGGCGAGACGCGCCTCCTCTAAGGCACGAGCCTCGGGGGTTTCTCCTGCGATGGGAATACGCAGGGGATCTTCGTTCCTGCGGCGAAGCTCTTCTCTTTGCAGAGAGTCGAGTGGCTCGGGCTGATACTCTTCGTAGCCTCGTGCAGGATCGCCGCCGTCACCTGCTCCATCACCACGGGCGAAGCCAGGAGGGCTGTGGGGCCCGTCGACCATCAAGATTTCCGCCGCTGGATCACTGCTTCCGCACTCGGATGCAGTCTCTACGGAGCCAGTCGACTGATCGAACAAGCCGTAGAGAGATTCGTTGGGCTCGATTGCCGCAACTTGGGTAGTGGCCGATTGGCGAGCCACCGCGTGACTCACCCATCGTTGAAGCCTCGACCGGCCTGAGCGCTTGCGCTGGCGGGAGACCGGGAGGGTGGACGATGGAGGAGCTGACCGATACTGGGTCGACGGTTGCCGCAGCAGAACGCCGCGGACACATGCGCGAAAATGCGTCGCACCGCGGACGGGGAGCGCATCTACGTCGAGTGGAGCCTCCTGGAGCCATGCGGAGTCGTCGGCGATGAAGGTGAGAGTGCCGAGACGGATCTCTTGACCCTCGACCAAAACTCCAGCAGACACCATGATGAAAGTACTCGGAAGAATCGCAACTTCTCCACAAAATCGCTAAAACACCCGCCCCACGGTGGGCGCCAACTGTCGTGGTTCTAAGCCTGACAGTAGAGTGGGGGGTAGGTATGGAGAGGCAAGGTCCTAGCTATGGAGAGGTTGTAAGCACAAAGGATGTACGAGTTCAGGCCCTTCTCGGAAGAAGTAACAGCCCTACGTCTCGGAGCCCGGAGGCGGTCGAGTGGATTATGAATGTATGGATTACAAGGTGCCGAACCCCTCTGCCTGTGGAGGGGGGTGGCTTATATAGAGTGCGCCAGGACCCCAGCCAGCCCACGTAGGAGAGGGTTTAAGATGAGTTAAGTCTGGGGCGTTACTGGCAACGCCCCACATAAAGTGCCTTTACTATCGTAAAGACTACTTGATTACAGGCCGTTGCAGTGCAGAGTGCCTCTTGACCTCCTGGTGGTCGAGTGAGTATTTGTGGTCGAGTCCTTCAGGCCAGTCGAGTGAATCCTCGTTGGTCGACTGGAAGGTGACCTCTTCTAAGGATGTCCTGGGGTAAGTTACTTGGATCAGGTCCGTGACCCTACCCTAGGTACATAACCCCATCAGGGACTCCCGAGGAGGGGACAACCTACCAGGGCGCGCCAGGAGGCCCAGGCGTGCCCTGGTGGGTTCTGCCCACCTCAGGTGCCCCCCGGACCGCCTCTTTGCTCTATAAATACCCCAATATTCCAGAAACCCTAGGGGAGTCGAGGAAATATTCATCCAGCCGTTGTAGAGTCTAGAACCACCAGATCCAATCTAGACACCATCACGGAGGGGTTCGCCTCTTCCATTGGTGCCTCTCCGATGATGCGTGAGTAGTTCTTTGTAGACCTTCGGGTCCGTAGTTAGTAGCTAGATGGCTTTCTCTCTCTCGTTGAATTCTCAATACAATGGTCTCTTGGAGATCCATATGATGTAACTCTTTTTGTGGTGTGTTTGTTGGGATCCCATGAATTTCGAGTTTATGAACAGTTATATTTTTTATATCCATGAAAGTTATTTGAGTTTCTTTGATCTCTTATATGCATGATCTCTTATAGCCCCGTATTTCTTCTCCGATATTTGGATTTTTTTGGCCAACTTGATCTATTTATCTTGCAATGGGGAGAGGTGCCTGGTAGTGGGTTCGATCTTACGGTGCTTGATCCCAGTGATAGAAAGGGAACCGACACGTATGTATCATTGCTACTAAGGATAAAAAGATGGGATCTATATCTATGCAATAGATAAGTGGATCTTGTCTACATCATGTCATCATTCTTATTGCATTACTCCATTTTTCCATGAACTTAATACACTAGATGCATGTTGGATAGCGATCGATGTGTGTAGTAATAGTAGTAGATGCAGGCAGGAGTCGGTCTACTAATCTTGGACGTGATGCCTATGTAATGATCATTGCCTGGATATCGTCATAATTATTTGAAGTTCTATCAATTTCCCAATAGTAATTTGTTTACCCACCATGTGCTATCTTTTTCGAGAGAAGCCACTACTGAAACCTACGACCCCCGGGTCTTCTTTCTCATATATTTGCCTTGTGATGTACTTTTTCCTTGCGTTTATTTTCAGATCTATTAAACCAAAAATACAAAAATTCCTTGCTGCAATATATTCTTATTTATTTATTTGGTGTTCGATCTATCAATCTACTACAAATTTACCTCATGTCCTTTGCCTATCTTGAGGCGCCATACCCCGAAAGGGATTGACAACCCCTTTAACACGTCGGGTTGCGAGGTGTTGTTATTTGTGTGCAGGGGCTGTTTATGTTGTGTTGCTTGGTTCTCCTACTGGTTCGATAATCTTGGTTTCATATCTGAGGGAAATACCTACCGCCGCTGTGCTGCATCATCCCTTCCTCTTTGCGGAAATACCGACGTAGCTTCAAGTGACATCAGGCAAGGGCTGGCTCGACGAGCTCCAGTTCGTGTTGTGGTCCATCCGCACCACCGCAACCATGCCGATGGGCGAGACCCCGTTCTTCCTTGACTATGGAGCTGAAGCGGTTCTCCCACACGAGGTCAAGCATCGCTCCACGCAGGTCTTCGCGTTTGACGAGGCACGCCAGGACGCCACGAGGGGGATGGATCTCGTGCTGGGGGAGGAATGCCACCGTCAAGCCTCGCTCTGAGCGGCAAGATACCAGCAGGCATTGCAGCAGTACCATTGTCACAGCGTCCGCCCCAGGACGCTCGAGGCGGGTGATCTCCTCCTGAAGCGGGTGCTCTCCAGGGAAGGGCTGCACAAGCTCTCATCCATGTGGGAGGGCCCGTTTAGGATCGCCCGTGTCTCCAGGTCTAGTGCCGCGCGCCTGGAGACACAGGACGGGATCCCCATCCAGAACGCCTGGAACATCCAGCACCTCCGAAAGTTCTACCCATGAAGCAAGGCTCATTCCTATGAAGGTCTCCGCTCATAACACTCTCACGTAATAATGAGTGGGGCTGTACACGCCCCGAAGTCTCCTGAGTGTCGCCCGCGGGCCTCGCGAGGGCTCCCTCCCACGTCCTAGTGGCAGCACTTAGCTCCGGGCTGGTGAGAAGACTAGATTAGGTGCCGGACGCGGCTGTTCTTTTGCTTGCTTTCTGTAGTTGGTTCGTAGTTTCTTAATGGAATTTGGAGTTTTCGCATTTTGATTCGCCGAAGTTGGGTTTTCTCTCCTCTCACTTCGCTCGTTCTCAGCCTTGCCCAGGGAAGAGCGGCAGTTGCCCATCGCTCCTCCTCGCGCGTCCCACGCATGGGGGCTAGGCAGGCATGCACGTTTGGGTTCACCCACACGCAAGCATGCCTCGCCAAAACCATGTTGCCCCAGTCCTTCGGCCTTCTTAATCCTCGCGAGACCCCTCGATCGAGCTCGTGGGCATGCGCACCCTCCTATGTCCGTGCCCCCCGGGCATTGCGACGCGATACACTGAACCACAACTAAACCCACGACAGGGGGCTTGCGCAAGAAGGAATGAGATGCCCCGTCAAGATTTTTTAACAACTCCGCAGCAGCTCTACAGTGTCTCCTGAGACCGACGGCTCCCGAGTCATCGGAAAGGGGGGGCATCAAGAGCGGCGCCCTCGCGAGGTGGGAAGCTGCTGCGAGCGTATCAAGCTAAGTTACCCTATCTGTGCCTGCTTGGAATACATATATGATGGCATAACATCAAGATAATAAGCATAGCATAATGGCATAACTGCCACAGTTCATTACACACCCCAGCGGGGCACTCTACTTTTTTCAAAATGCAGGAGAAAGGAAAGGTTAAACAGAAATGGCCCGCACGACCGTAGTAGCTCCTGAAGCCAGGCTCGGCAGCCCCGGGCTCAGTTTGGGCCCTCCCCTGCTTCACTGGGGCGTGGCGGCGAGACGACCCGTTGCCTTCCCCGATGCAAGCTCGGCGGCGTGGAGGTTGGTCATAGTCGCTGCTGCTAGAGCTCTCGCTTGAAGAAGAGCCACCGCTGTTGGAGGAAGCACGGCCGTCGGTAAGGGCAAGCTCATCCTCTTCGTCGTCGCGGCTGTCGTCAAGGGAAAACTCACCCTCGTCGTTGTCGTGGCCGTCACCAAGGGCAAGCTCACCCTTGTGGCCATTGGGGCCGTCATCAAGACCAAGCTCATCATCGCCGTTGCCGTCTTCTAGGTAGCACCCCGCGCGGCGGCTGTCCTTCCTGAACACCCTCACGAAGAGGGTCGTAAGGCCGTCGTACTTGAAGTTGAGGGTGCACCTCCTGCTCAGGCCTCGTGCGCGGGCAAACACCTTCCAACCGCGGGTCAAGACCACACTGCCTACCATGGTTACCTCGATCCCGACCCATGAGGCCCTGCTGCAACAGCCGTAAGCCTGCAGCCAGAGGCCGTCGAGCCCCGTGGCTGGCAGCTCGCCGGCGAAGAAGCATGGAAGCCGGAGCAAGGTACTAGCGCGCTTCTCCGACCACACGACAAACTCTGGGAGCATGTCCACCAAGGGAAAGCACGGCCGAGGAGGCCGGGCGACCATGGCGCGCCTCCCCTCATCGCGGGGGCTGCCCTGTCCCCGGCGGCCCCCGCCACGAGAAGAAGCGCCGCCACGGCTGCCAAGAAAGACGCCAGCTCCCGGAGAAGTGCGCATGCGCCCCCTGGAAGCTGTCGCCGGGGTCGCAACCTACTTGCGGGGACGGCCGCGGCCCCTCTTGGGCGGCAGCGAAACTGGCCCTTCCTTGGGGGCCTTCCCCTTCTAGGTGGCAGTAAACCTCCTCGTCGGCGCCATGGGCTCTGCAGCTATAGCAAAACGGAGAGGAAGAAGGAACGGGAAGCAAGAAGATGAAGATAGAGATGAGCGAGGGGGCTCTGCCCCTCCCCCCTCATTTATAGCCGGAGGAAGGCCAACAGCCGGCCTCCGCGATCCCACGCAGTGATGGTTTTCCTGCATGCAACAACGACTCGTCAAGTCGAGTAGTTGCCAAGGCAACGTGGGGAAGCGGAGATGCCCACGTCCCATCAATCTCCATGCATCTCCCAAGGCCGCAGGCGGTTAGGGCTCGCAGTGCTCCGCACTCGCCCTTTGGCTTCGCCTCGAAGCCAAGTCTGAGCGCGGCTTGGGCCCGGCGGCTACTGTCGGCATTCTGGGAACGGGGGTACCCAGACTTGCCTGCCCGCGGCCCACGGCGTGGCTCCACCAACAGCCTGGTATGGCCCAGCTTCGACATCGACAACTCAAGACCCTCGCGAGGGGCCAAACCTCGCGAGGCAGACAACACCAAGACCTCCAAAGGGAGCAGTCTCCTCAGGCTGGCTCCCGAGGAGCGGAGATTTTTATGCAAGGCTCACCTCGTGAGGTTCGGGTGATGTGGGCCAAGACGACCAAGGCTAGGTGGGCACCAACGGGCGCAGTGTACCAGTTTCCTCTTTGGTGCAAAGGAGGCAAGCAGCAGGCGCGGAGTCCCGAGGAAGCAGCCAAAGGTTTTCATTCCCGTGCAATGAGACCAAGACCGCCCGGATGGCAGGACAGAGGTCATCACCGAGCCCACCACGGCGTCATAACTAGAGCCTTTTGGAGGCGAACACCACTTTCGTCAGGATAAGATGTACTAGTTGTCTCCCTTCAAATTTGGCCGTTGTGGGATCCCTTCCCGCCTTCGTTTGGGAAGAGGACCAAGGTCACCATAAATAGGACCTAGCCACCACCATGGACAGGGGAAGACCGAATCCATTCCACCCTCACTAGCTCACCTGAGCTCAAGAACACACCTCCTGAGGTTGTTCACCACTGTACTAGTTCATCCTCAGCCCCTCGAGGCAAATCCACCACAAAGCAGGGGTATGGTTTTACACCGCAAGGTGGCCCGAACCTGGGTAAACTGTTGTGCCCCTTTCCTTTGAGTTCATTGTGCTAGGTTGTGAGATTGGCAAGTAGGCAGACCGGAGAGGTCGAGATCTCTGCACGCACCCCAGACTTTGAACCTCTTGAGGGTTTGCGGAACCCAAAATCTGACAGATAGTCTCTCTCAAGCAACCCTGCAATCAAATACAAGAAATCTCTTGTGTCCCCAACACACCCAATACAATGGAAAATTGTATAGGTGCACTAGTTCGACGAAGATATGGTGATAAAAGTGTAGTATGGATAGTAGATATGAGTTTTTGTAGTGCGAACAATAAAAACAGGAAGGTAGTAAATAATAAAATGGAGCACAAACGGTATTGCAATATTGGAAAATGAGGCTTAGGGTGCATACTTTCACTAGTGCAATCCCTCAACAATGCTAACATAGTTGGATCATATGATTATCCCTCAAAGGCAATAAAGAATCACTCTCGAGTTCCTATTAGCGGAGAACAAAAGATAGAAATTGTTTGTAGGGTACGAAACCACCTCAAAGCTATTCTTTCCGATCAATCTATCCTAGAGTTTGTATTAAAATAACACAAAGCTATTCTTTCCGATCAATCTAACCAAGAGTTCGTACTAAAATAACACCATATGACACACATCAACCAACTCTAATGTCACTTAGATACTCCAATGTCACCACAATTATCTGTGAGTTAATTCTACAGTATGCATCAAACAACTTCATGATCATAATATTCAATCCACACAAACAACTACAAGGATACCCCAAAGTTTCTATCAGAGAAAAGATAATAAAAACGTGCATCAACCCCTATGCAAAGATTACCCCAATATCACCTCGGGAATCCGCAAGTTGAGTGTCATAACATACATCACGTGAATCAATATGATACCCCATTGTCACCTCAAGAATTCATACCGCAAGACATACATCATGTGTTCTCAGATCTGAACATTCAATCCGACAAGACAAAACTTCAAAGGGTAAAGATTCAATTCATCACAACAAGAGTAGAGAGGGGAGAAACATCATATGATCCATCTATGTTAACAAAGACCATGATACATCAAGATCGTGACCTCTCAAGATCACGAGAGAGAGAGAGATTAAACACATAGCTACCGGTACAAACCCTTAGCCCCGAGGGTGGACTACTCCCTCCTCATCGTGGTGGCCGCCGGATGATGAAGATGGCCACCGGTGATGATCTCCCCCTCCGGCAGGATGCCGGAATGGGCTCCCGATTGGTTTTCGAGGCTACAGAGGCTTGCGGCGGTGGAACTTCCGATCTAGGTTCTCCCCGGGGTTTTTTGGAATATTTGAGAATTTATAGGGTGAAGAGGGGGTGCTGGAGGCCACCGAGGTGGGCACAACCCATTGGGGTGTGCCTAGGGGCCCAGGCGCGCCCTGGTGGGTTGTGCCCCTCTTAGGGCACCCCCCCCCCAGGTGCTGCTCTGGCCCAATGGATGTCTTTTGGTCCATAAAAAATCCACAAAAAGTTTTGCGGTGTTTGGACTCCGTTTGATATTGATTTCCTGCGATGTAAAAAACAAGCAAAAAACAGCAACTGCACTAGGCACTGGGTCAATAGGTTAGTCCCAAAAATGATATAAAGTTGCTATAAAATGATTGTAAAACATCCAAGAATGATAATATAGCAGCATGCATACTTCATAAATTATAGATACGTTGGAGACGTATCACCGCATATCACACACATCTTGTTAAGTTGAACCGTTTCTATTGTGTTCCCTAATCGAAAACAGTTCGTCCGAATGAACCGTATGCCGTATATCACACACACCTTGATCTGGCCAACCGCTTCTGTTGCACTCCCTAATAGTAAACAGTTTATCAGAGCAAACTGTATGTTGTATATCGCACACACATTGATATGGCTGCCCGTTTATGTTGTTCTGCCTCATCGCAAACAGTTCGAATGGATTAACTGCGTGCCCTGCATCGCACACGCAACTAAAATCTGAACCATGTTTGATGGCTCCGCCATCGCAAACGTTTTGCACCTTTTTTGACGGGTTTTTTACACCATCATTTGCGATTAATGCATCACACACAGTTTCATCAAAGGGTCTCTGATCTTAGTGTCGCGTTAGCAGCATCCTGCAGTAGTGTGATGCAGCGAAGTAGAGCTAAGTATTTCCCTCAATCCAGTAGGAGGCACAAGCAAGTCCCTAATAGATGCACCTGCACAAACTAACAAACACTTGCACACAACACGAAAAAGGGGTTGTCCTTGGATATTTCCTTGGGGTGCCTTGGGCATCCCCAAGCTTAGGCTCTTGCAACTCCTTATTCCATAGTCCATCAAATCTTTACCCCAAACTTGAAAACTTCACAACACAAAACTCAACATAAAACTTGTGAGATCCGTTGGTGAAACAAAGCAAATAACCACTTTTAAGTACTGTAGTGAACTCATTCTAAATTTCTAATGGCGTTATATCTACTGTATTCCAACTTTTCCATGGTTCATAACCCTCGATACTACCCATAGATTCATCAAAATAAGCAAACAACACAATGAAAACAGAACAGTTTGTAGTAATATGAAAACTTCATATACTTCTATAACTCCAAAAATTCTGAAAATTTAGGACAGCCTGGGCAATTTGTATATCATGTAAAAAAATTAGAACAAAAGCACGTTTCTGTGATTTTTCAAAATTCCAGAACTGAGTGCAAAAGTTTCTGTTTTTCAGCAAAATCAAATCAACTATCACCGTAAATCATCCCAAATGTCTTACTTGGCTCAAACACTAATTAAAACACTTAAACACAATTACTACAGAAGTAATATTGTGTATTTATTGAAAAAATAAGCAAAAACAAAAAAACTCGAAATAAAACTTGGTTGCCTCCCAAAAAACGCTTTCCTTTAAAGCCTTTTAGCTAGGCGTTAATAATTTTAATGATGCTCACATGAAAGACAAAAAATTGAAGCACAAGGAGAGCATCATATAGCACGTGAAAAACATGTTTAAGTCTAACATACTTCCTATGCATAGGCATTTTATAGGGAATTTTTTTATCAAGACAAGCAAAAACTAGCATATGCAAGGAAGAAGAAAGAAACGATAGCAATCTCAACATAACGAGAGGTAATTTAGTAACATGAAGATTTCTACAACCATATTTTCCTATCTCATATTAATTACATGTAGGATCATAATCAAATTCAACAATATAGCTATCATATAAAATTTTCTCTTCATGATCCACATGCATGCGAAGTTGACACTCTTCTAAAATAGTGGGATTATAATCAAATAAAGTCATGACCTCTCCAAGCCCACTTTTATCAAAAAATTCATAAGATTGATCATTCTCCAAAGTAGTGGGATCATTATTACCTAGAGTTGACACTCTTCCAAACCCACTTTCAATATTATCGCAAACATATTCATCATGAGGCTTAAATAAATTTTCAAGATCATAAGATGCATCACCCCAATCATAATCATTACAATAAGTAGGGGACATATCAAAATTAGCATCCCCAAGCTTGAGGTTTTGCATATCATTAACACAATTGACATTAATAGAATTTATAATAACATCATTTCAATCATGATTTTCATTCAAAGAGCTATCGTGGATCACTTTATAAATTTCTTCTTTTAACACTTCATCACAATTTTTAGATTCATGAATTTCAAGCAAAACTTCATAAAGATAATCTAGTGCACTCAAATCACTAGCAATTGGTTCATCATTATTGGATCTTTTAAAAAGATTAGCAAGTGGATGAGGATCCATAAACTTTTTGGCTTCTGATTTGCAATAAACACACAATTATGCCAAGAGAACAAGAAAACAAACTAAGTAAGACATAAAGGCAAACGGAAAGAAGGCAAATAAAAAGGCAAATATTTTGTGTTTTCTAAATGTTTTAGGAGTGGGGGAGATGAAAACGAGAGGCAAATGGCAAATAGTGTTAATGCAATAGATAAGAGTTTTATGATAGGTACTTGGTAGGCTTGATGTAGAACCTCCCCGGCAACGGCACCATAAATTCTTCCTGCTACTTCTTGAGCTTGTGTTAATTTTTCCCTTGAAGAGGAAAGGGTGATGCAGCAAAGTAGAGATAAGTATTTTCCTCAGTTAAGAATCAAGGTATCAATCTAGTAGGAGGCACAAGTAAGTCCCCAATAGATGCACCTGCACAAACTAACGAACACTTGCGCCCAACACGAAAAAATGTTTGTCAATCCTGATACGTCCATTTTGCATCATGATTTCCTACTATTATTTATAATGTTTTTATGCATAATAATGCTTTTTGGAGTAATTCCAATGCCTTTTCTCTCATAATATGCAAGGTTTACACAAAGAGGGAGAATGCCGACAGCTGGAATTCTGGACCTAAAAAAGCTACATAGGAGTTACCTATTCTGCACATCTCCAAATGAATTGAATATTCACGGAGAATTGTTTGGGAATATAAGAAATATTGGAGCAAAGAACTACCGGAGGGAGGCCACCTGGTGAGCACAGTACACCAGGATGCGCCAGGACCCCCAGGCACGCCCTTGTGGGTTGTGCTCAGCCCAGCCCAGCTACGATGCCCATCTTCTGGTATATAAGTCATTTTGACCTAGAAAAATAAGGGAGGACTTTCGAGACGAAGCATCGTCGTCTCGAGATGGAACTTTGGCAGGAGCACTTTTGCCCTCCGGCGAAGTGATTCCGCCGAGGAACTACCCTCCCAGAGGGGGAAATCAAAGCCAACGTCATCACCAACAACCCTCTCATCTTTGGGAGGCCAATGTTCATCAACATCTTCAACATCACCATCTTCTCTCAAGCCCTAGTTCACCTCTTGTGTTCAATCTTTGTGCAGGAACCTCAGATTGGTACCTAATGGTTTACCTATAGAATTCTATTAGGTTTTCTCGGGTACCATCATGGATAATCTTAATATTATTTGATACTTTTCATGTTGGAAACCTTGATCTAGAAAGACTAAACCATGGGATTACTACTTTAACTCCTAAAGTACATGATGCTGATATAATTCAAATATTCAAACCTATGGTTGTTCAGTGTCAGTTATAAAATACTAACTAAAGTTCTAGCCAATGGGTTGGGTTTGATCATCAGTTCTGTTGTCGGTGATACACTTCCTGCATTCGCAAGAGGCAAGTATTAAATGGAAGGGGTGTTGGTGCTTCATGAAATTGTTCATGAATTACACCACACCAAGCAGTGTGGGTTGATATTGAAAATTGATTTTGAAAAAGCTTGTGACATGGTGAATGAAGGAAATATGACCTAGAGGCAATAATAAAGTTATTATTTATTTCCTTATACCATGATGAATGTTTATTATTCATGCTAGAATTGTATTAACCGGAAACGTAATACATGTGTGAATACATAGACAAACATAGTGTCACTAGTATGCCTCTACTTGACTAGCTCATTGATAAAGATCTTCGTAGAATATGTAGGAGCCAATATGAGCATCCAGGTCCCGCTATTGGTTATTGACCGAAAACGTGTCTCGGTCATGTCTACATAGTTCTCAAACCCGTAGGGTCCGCACGCTTAAAGTTTCAACGACGGTTATATTATGAGTTTATGAGTTTTGATGTACCGAAGATTGTTCGGAGTCTCAGATGTGATTACAGACATGACGAGGAGTCTAGAAATGGTCGAGACATGAAGATTGATATATTGGAAGCGTATATTTGGATATCGGAAGTGTTCCGGGTGAAATCGGGATTTTACCAAAGTACCAAGGGGTTACCGGAACCCCCCGAGGGCTTAATGGGCCATAGTGGGCCTTAGTGGAGAAGAGGAGAGGAGGCCAAGGCAGGGCCGCGCGCCCCTCCCCCTAGTCCGAATAGGACAAGGAGAGGGGGGTGGCACCCCCTTTCCTTCCTCTCTCTTCCTCATCTTTCCCCCTTTCTCCTAATCCAACAAGGAAGGGGGGAGTCCTACTCCCGGTGGGAGTAGGACTCCTCCTGGCGCGCCTCCTCCTGGCCGGCCACACCTCCCCCTTGCTCCTTTATATACGGGGGCAGGGGGGCACCCTAGACACAACAACAACAAATCATTGATCTCTTAGCCGTGTGCGGTGCCCCCTCCACCATAGTCATCCTCGATAATATTGTAGTGGTGCTTAGGCGAAGCCCTGCGACGGTAGAACATCATCATCATCACCACGCTGTCGTGCTGACGGAACTCTCCCTCGACACTCGGCTGGACCGGAGTTCGAGGGACGTCATCGAGCTGAACGTGTGCTAGAACTCGGAGGTGCCGTGCTTTCGGTGCTTGATCGGTCGGGCCGTGAAGACGTACGACTACACCAACCGCGTTGTTCTAACGCTTCCGCTTTCGGTCTACGAGGGTATGTGGACAACACTCTCCCCTCTTGTTGCTATCCATCACCATGATCTTGCGTGTGTGTAGGAATTTTTTTTGAAATTACTACGTTCCCCAACAGTGGCATCAGAGCCAGGTTTTATGCGTAGATGTTATATGCACGAGTAGAACACAAGTGAGTTGTGGGCGATACAAGTCATACTGCTTACCAGCATGTCATACTTTGGTTCGGCGGTATTGTTGGATGAAGTGGCCCGGACCGACATTACGCGTACGCTTACGCGAGACTGGTTCTACCGATGTGCTTTGCACATTGGTGGCTGGTGGGTGTCAGTTTCTCCAACTTTAGTTGAACCGAGTGTGGCTACGCCCGGTCCTTGAGAAGGTTAAAACAACACTAACTTGACGAACTATCGTTGTGGTTTTGATGCGTAGGTAAGAACGGTTCTTGCTCAGCCCGTAGCAGCCACGTAAAACTTGCAACAACAAAGTAGAGGACGTCTAACTTGTTTTTGCAGGGCATGTTGTGATGTGATATTGTCAAGACGTGATGCTATATTTTATTGTATGAGATGATCATGTTTTGTAACCGAGTTATCGGCAACTAGCAGGAGCCATATGGTTGTCGCTTTATTGTATGCAATGCAATCGCCCTGTAATTGCTTTACTTTATCACTAAGCGGTAGCGATAGTCGTAGAAGCAATAGTTGGCGAGATGACAACAATGTTATGATGGAGATCAAGGTGTCGCGCCGGTGACGATGGTGATCATGATGGTGCTTCGAAGATGAAGATCACAAGCACAAAATGATGATGGCCATATCATATCACTTATATTGATTGCATGTGATGTTTATCCTTTATGCATCTTATTTTGCTTTGATTGACGGTAACATTATAAGATGATCTCTCACTAAATTTCAAGGTAAAAGTGTTCTCCCTGAGTATGCACCGTTGCGAAAGTTCTTTGTGCTGAGACACCACGTGATGATCGGGTGTGATAGGCTCTACATTCAAATACAACGGGTGCAAAACAGTTGCACACGCAGAATACTCAAGTTAAACTTGACGAGCCTAGGATATACAGATATGGCCTCAGAACACTTAGACCGAAAGGTCGAGCGTGAATCATATAGTAGATATGATCAACATAGTGATGTTCACCATTGAAAACTACTCCATCTCACGTGATGATCGGACATGGTTTAGTTGATTTGGATCACGTGATCACTTAGATGATTAGAGGGATGTCTATCTAAGTGGGAGTTCTTAAGTAATATGATTAATTGAACTTAAATTTATCATGAACTTAGTACCTGATAGTATTTTTGCTTGTCTATGGTTGTTGTAGATAGATGGCTCGTGCTGTTGTTCCGTTGAATTTTAATGCGTTCCTTGAGAAAGCTAAGTTGAAAGATGATGGTAGCAATTACACGGACTGGGTCCATAACCTGAGGATTATCCTCATTGCTGCACAGAAGAATTACGTCCTGGAAGCACTGCTGGGTGCCAGGCCTGTTGCAGATGCAACTGGCGACGTTAAGAACGTCTGACAGAGCAAAGCTGATGACTACTCGATAGTTCAGTGTGCCATGCTTTACGGCTTAGAACCGGGACTTCGACGATGTTTTGAACGTCATGGAGCATATGAGATGTTCCAGGAGTTGAAGTTAATATTTCAAGCAAATGCCTGGATTGAGAGATATGAAGTCTCAAATAAGTTCTATAGCTGCAAGATGGAAGAGAATAGTTATGTCAGTGAACATATACTCAAAATGTCTGGATATAATAATCACTTGATTCAACTAGGAGTTAATCTTCCTGATGATAGTGTCATTGATAGAACTCTTCAATCACTGCCACCAAGCTACAAGAGCTTCGTGATGAACTATAATATGCAAGGGATGGACAAGACTATTCCCGAGCTCTTCGCAATGCTAAAAGTTGCGGAGGTAGAAATCAAAAAGGAGCATCAAGTGTTGATGGTCAATAAGACCACCAGTTTCAAGAAAAAGAGTAAAGGGAAGAAGAAGGGGAACTTCAAGAAGAACGGCAAACAAGTTGTTGCTCAAGAGAAGAAACCCAAATCTGGACCTAAGCCTGAGACTGAGTGCTTCTACTGTAAGTAGACTAGTCACTCGAAGCGGAACTGCCCCAAGTATTTGGCGGATAAGAAGGATGGCAAGGTGAACAAAGGTACATGTGATATACATGTTATTGATGTGTACCTTACTAATGCTCGCAGTAGCACCTGGGTATTTGATACTGGTTCTGTTACTAATATTTGCAACTCAAAACAGGGACTACGAATTAAGCGAAGATTGGCTAAGGACGAGGTGACGATGCGCGTGGGAAATGGTTCCAAAGTCGATGTGATCACGGTCGGCACGCTACCTCTACATATACCTTCGAGATTAGTTTTAGACCTGAATAATTGTTATTTGGTGCCAGCGTTGAGCATGAACATTATATCTGGATTTTGTTTGAAGCGAGACGGCTATTCATTTAAATCAGAGAATAATGGTTGTTCTATTTATATGAGTAATATCTTTTATGGTCATGCACCCTTGAAGAGTGGTCTATTTTTATTAAATCTCGATAGTAGTGATACACATATTCATAATATTGAAGCCAAAAGATGCAGAGTTGATAATGATAGTGCAACTTATTTGTGGCACTGCCATTTGGGTCATATTGGTGTAAAGCGCGTGAAGAAACTCCATACTGATGGACTTCTGGAATCACTTGATTATGAATCACTTGGTACTTGCGAACCGTGCCTCATGCGCAAGATGATTAAAATGTTGTTCTCCGGAACTATGGAGCGAGCAACAGATTTGTTGGAAATCATACATACTGATGTATGTGGTCCAATGAACATTGAGGCTCGCGGCGGGTATCCTTATTTCTCACCTTCACAGATGATTTAAGCAAATATGGGTATATCTACTTAATGAAACATAAATCTGAAACATTTGAAAAGTTCAAAGAATTTCAGAGTGAAGTGGAAAATCATCGTGACAAGAAAATAAAGTTTCTACGATCTGATCGTGGAGGAGAATATTTGAGTTACGAGTTTGGTTTACATTTGAAGCAATGCGGAATAGTTTCGCAACTCACGCCACCCGGAACACCACAACATAATGGTGTGTCCGAATGTCGTAATCGTACTTTACTAGATATGGTGCGATCTATGATGTCTCTTACTGATTTACCGCTATCGTTTTGGGGTTATGCTTTAGAGACGGCCACATTCATGTTAAATAGGGCACCATCAAAATCCGTTGAGACGATGCCTTATGAATTGTGGTTTGGCAAGAAACCAAAGTTGTCGTTTCTTAAAGTTTGGGGCTGCGATGCTTATCTGCAGAAACTTCAACCAGATAAGCTCGAACCCAAATGGGAGAAATGTGTCTTCATAGGATACCCAAAAGAGACTATTGGGTACACCTTCTATCACAGATCTGAAGGCAAGACTTTTGTTGCTAAATTTGGATCCTTTTCTAGATAAGGAGTTTCTCTCGAAAGAAGTGAGTGGGAGGAAAGTAGAACTTGATGAGATAACAGTACCTGCTCGCTTATTGGAAAGTAGTTCATCATAGAAACTGGTTCCTGTGAAAACTACACCAATCAGTGAGGAAGCTAATGATATTGATCATGAAACTTCAGATCAAGTTACTACCGGACCTCGTAGGTCAACCAGCGTAAGATCCGCACCAGAGTGGTACGGTAATCCTATTCTGGAAGTCATGTTACTTGACCATGGCAAACCTACGAACTATGAGGAAGCGATGATGAGCCCAGATTCCGCAAAATGGCTTGAGGCCATGAAATCTGAGATGGGATCCATGTATGAGAACAAAGTATGGACTTTGGTTGACTTGCCCGATGATCGGCAAGCCATCGAAAATAAATGGATCTTCAAGAAGAAGACTGACGCTGATGGTAATGTTACTGTCTACAAAGCTCGACTTGTTGCGAAAGGTTTTTGACAAGTTCAAGGGGTTGACTACGATGAGACTTTCTCACCCGTAGCGATGCTTAGGTCTGTCCGAATCATGTTAGCAATTGCCACATTTTATGATTATGAAATATGGCAAATGGATGTCAAAACTGCATTCCTGAATGGATTTCTAGAAGAAGAGTTGTCTATGATGCAACCAGAAGGTTTTGTCGATCCAAAAGGTGCTAACAAAGTGTGCAAGCTCCAGCGATCCATTTATGGACTGGTGCAAGCCTCTCGGAGTTGGAATAAATGTTTTGATAGTGTGATCAAAGCATATGGTTTTATACAGACTTTTGGAGAAGCCTGTATTTACAAGAAAGTGAGTGGGAGCTCTGTAGCATTTTTGATATTATATGTAGACGACATATTATTGATTGGAAATGATATAGAATTTCTGGATAGCATAAAAGGATACTTGAATAAAAGTTTTTCAATGAAATACCTCGGTGAAGCTGCTTACATATTAGGCATCAAGATCTATAGAGATAGATCAAGACGCTTAATGGGACTTTCACAAAGCACATACCTTGATAAAGTTTTGAAGAAGTTCAAAATGGATCAAGCAAAGAAAGGGTTCTTGCCTGTATTACAAGGTGTGAAGTTGAGTCAGACTCAATGCCCGACCACAGTAGAAGATAGAGAGAAAATGAAAGATGTTCCCTATGCTTCAGCCATAGGCTCTATCATGTATGCAATGCTGTGTACCAGACCTGAGGTACGCTTAGCAATAAGTTTAGCAGGGAGGTACCAAAGTAATCCAGGAGTGGATCACTGGACAGCGGTCAAGAATATCCTGAAATACCTAAAAAGGACTAAGGATATGTTTATCGTTTATGGAGGTGACAGAGAGCTAGTCGTAAATGGTTACGTCGATGCAAGCTTTGACACTGATCCGGATGATTCTAAATCGCAAACCGGATACGTGTTTATATTGAACGGTGGAGCTGTAAGTTGCTGCAGTTCTAAACAATGCATCATGGCGGGATCTACATGCGAAGCAAAGTACATAGCTGCTTCGGAAGCAGCAAATGAAGGAGTCTGGATGAAGGAGTTCATATCCGATCTAGGTGTCATACCTAGTGCATCGGAACCAATGAAGATCTTCTGTGACAATACTGGTGCAACTACCTTGGCAAAGGAATCCAGATTTCACAAGAGGACCAAGCACATCAAGAGACGCTTCAATTCCATCCGGGACCAAGTCCAGGTGGGAGACATAGAGATTTGCAAGATACATACGGATCTGAATATTGCAGACCCGTTGACTAAGCCTCTTCCACGAGCAAAACATGATCAGCACCAAGGCTCCATGGATGTTAGAATCATTACTGTGTAATCTAGATTATTGACTCTAGTGCAAGTGGGAGACTGAAGGAAATATGCCCTAGAGGCAATAATAAAGTTATTATTTATTTCCTTATATCATGATGAATGTTTATTATTCATGCTAGAATTGTATTAACCGGAAACATAATACATGTGTGAATACATAGACAAACATAGTGTCACTAGTATGCCTCTACTTGACTAGCTCGTTGATCAAAGATGGTTATGTTTCCTGACCATAGACATGAGTTGTCATTTGATTAACGGGATCACATCATTAGAAGAATGATGTGATTGATTTGACCCATTCCGTTAGCTTAGCACTTGATCGTTTAGTATGTTGCTATTCCTTTCTTCTTCATGACTTATACATGTTCCTACAACTATGAGATTATGCAACTCCCGTTTACCGGAGGAACACTTTGTGTGCTACCAAACGTAACAACATAACTGGGTGATTATAAAGGAGCTCTACAGGTGTCTCCAAAGGTACATGTTGAGTTGGCGTATTTCGAGATTAGGTTTTGTCACTCCGATTGTCGGGGAGGTATCTCTGGGCCCTCTCGGTAATGCACATCACTATAAGCCTTGCAAGCAATGTAGCTAATGAGTTAGTTACGGGATGATGCATTACATAACGAGTAAAGAGACTTGCCGGTAACGAGATTGAACTAGGTATTGAGATACCGACGATCGAATCTCGGGCAAGTAACATACCGATGACAAAGGGAACAATGTATGTTGTTATGTGGTTTGACCGATAAAGATCTTCGTAGAATATGTAGGAGCCAATATGAGCATCCAGGTTCCGCTATTGGTTATTGACCGGAAACGTGTCTCGGTCATGTCTACATAGTTCTCGAACCCGTAGGGTCTGCACGCTTAAAGTTTCAATGACGGTTATATTATGAGTTTATGAGTTTTGATGTACCAAAGATTGTTCGGAGTCCCAGATGTGATCACGGACATGACGAGGAGTCTCGAAATGGTCGAGACATGAAGATTGATATATTGGAAGCATATATTTGGACATCAGAAGTGTTCCGGGTGAAATCGGGATTTTACCGGAGTACCGAGGGGTTACCGGAACCTCCCGGGGGCTTAATGGGCCATAGTGGGCCTTAGTGGAGAAGAGGAGAGGAGGCCAGGGCAGGGCCGCGCGCCTCTCCTCCCCTAGTCCGAATAGGACAAGGAGAGGGGGCGGCTCCTAATCCAACAAGGAAGGGAGGGAGTAGGCCTCCTCCTGGCCGGCCGCACCTTCCCCCCTTGCTCCTTTATATACGGGGGCAGGGGGCATCCTAGACACAACAACAACATATCATTGATCTCTTAGCTATGTGTTGTGCCCCCTCCACCATAGTCCTCCTTGATAATATTGTAGCGGTGCTTAGGCGAAGCCCTGCGACGGTAGAACATCATCATCGTCACCACGCCGTCGTGCTGACGGAACTCCCCCTCGACACTCGGCTAGATCGGAGTTCGAGGGACGTCATCGAGCTGAACGTGTGCTAGAACTCAGAGGTGTCGTGCTTTCGGTGCTTGATCGGTCGGGTCGTGAAGACGTACGACTACATCAACCGTGTTGTTCCAACGCTTCCGCTTTCGGTCTACGAGGGTACGTGGACAACACTCTCCCCTCTCGTTGATATGCATCACCATGATCTTGCGTGTGCGTAGGAATTTTTTTGAAATTACTACGTTCCCCAACAGTGAAGTGCCTTTTTCTATGCGAAATGATGTAGAAGAAGGGTTTTGGAGATATTTGGGTGATGAAAACTGTGAGGGGCAGTAGGGCAGCCATAAAGGTCAATGACCAAGTTGGACCATATTTCCCCAGTCGCAAAGGAGTCAGACAGGGTGACCCTCTTTCCCCTTTGTTATTTGACATAGTAGTTGATGCACTTGCTACGATGATCAAGCAAGCTCAACAATAAGGGTTGATAGGTGGACTTGCCTCACATCTAGTTGATGGTGTATTAGCCCCACTACAATATGCAAATGACACCATCTTGTTGATGAACAATGACCTTCTTGAGGCTAGAAAGCTGAAATACATTCTACGTATTTTTAGCAAATATCCAAGCTCAAGATAAACCTTCATAAGAGTGATGTTTTCTTTCTTGGGAAATGCAATTGACAATGAACAAAGTTACAAAGATACCTTCACTTGCAATGTTGACACTTCTCCATTAAATTATTTAGGGCTCCCAGTCAGTGACAAAAAGGTTGAGTAAATTCTCAGTGGGGCTTTGTTGAAGAGAAGATTGGAAAAAAGATGGCAGGATGGATATGGAATATACTATCTAATGGAGATAGAGCGGCCTTCACAAATGCATGCTTGAGCAACATCCCTCTATACATGCTCTCTTTCCTAGAAGCTCCTAAAGGTTCTCTGAAAAAGATGAACACGAGTAGAGCTAAAATGGTATGGCAAGAGAGCAGAGACAAAACGAAATAGCACTTAGTCAATTGGCTTGCTATCAAAGATTGTGGAGGCTTGTCAGTGTTGGGTCTTTAAGCTATGGACTAGAGTATGATAGTTAAGTGGCTATGGAAATTGGAAAATTATGAGGGGATGTGGCAATCTTTGCTTAGCGGGAAATATTTGAAGGATAAAACTTGTCAAGCCTGACTGATGGGATTGGTGGTTCCCATTTTTGGCAAGGCTTGATGAAGTTTAATCCACTTTTTCCAGAAGAATGCTAAGAGACTGGTCTGACAACTTTATTTTGGGAAGGCATCTGGGTTGGCAAAAAAATCTCTTGGAAATAAATACCCAAGATTGTACTCAATTTACTTTACCAAGAAAGTTATTCTCCGCTTTGTGAAATATAGAGTATGTGATTGTTTGGAATTCAGAAGTACTCGGGAGAAACTTCTTTGCAATGGGGAGAGATGAAGGAGCTTGTGGATAAAATCTGGCTTACAGATGATAAGGATGGAGTTAAATGGAAGATTGGAGCCAATAAAACACTTAGTGTGAAAAGGTTGTACCTCCAAATCAAAGTTGTTGGGCTGCTTGGATATAGAAAGATTTGGAAAATCAAAATGCTTTTGAAAATAGAAATTTTATTATGGCTAATGATTAGGAACAATATATTCACCAAACACAACCTGCTTAAAAGGGTTTGGAATGGCATTGAGCAGTGCTACTTTTTGTGATCAACCTGGAACTATGAAGCAGTTGCTATTCGACTGTAGCCTTAGCAAGTTCATATGGAGAGTTACTCGTCCTGCCTTTAACCTAGCTAGGCGACCTGATGGTGTTCATGAACTTATTGATGACTGGCTAGATCAGTTCCCTCCTAGCCAATGCAGGATGGCTATCATGGGAGTGACTGGTTTGTGCTAGACAATTTGGACGACTAGAAACGTTGCTTGTTTTGAAAAGAAATGCCTCATGATCCTGCAATAGTCATCTTCGGTTTATGTCATCATATCATCAAATGAAAAATCTTACAGACAAGCTAAGGGGCAGGAACCGTTGAGCTTGGAATGGAGAAGATAAAAAATGGTGGTGCAAGAGATCTACAGCAGAACACATATGGGGCTCCTACCGTCCCCAGAATTATGAGTGACCGATGTTCTTATGATAACCATGTCGCTTCCATTCCTCTCTATTACCATTTAATGCCCCCCCCCCCCTTCCTTGTCTGGCCTGTATGAACCTTTCTAGTGTAACTATAGTTGTGAGTTTGATATTGTAATGTTATGTTTAATAGTTTGTGTGTTGTGGATCTATGCTCATGATCCTTTCGTGGTCACCTGCAGCCATAGGTGGCCAACGGGCCGACTCGGGCACGGCACAGGCTGGCACAGGATGCAGAGCCCAATTTATAAGCATGTTGTGTCGTGCTGGCACATGGACCTGGCCCTCGGGGACGGGCACTGACACATTAACTAAATGGTCTGGCACGACACAACTCATGTGCCGGGTGGCCCAATGCTTTTAGGCCTTTTGGGTTGTTTTGCGCCATTTTTTGGCCTTTTGAAGCAGTTAAATCATATTAAAAATTAAAAATAAATGGGTCGTATTGTGTCGGCATGTGAGTCTGCCCATGGCGGACGAGCACGACACACAGTGTGCCACAGGCCAAGCACGACCCATTTAGTCGCGTGTCGGACACGCATGCTCGTGGGCTAGCTCTGCCTGCAATATGTGAGTCGCATGAGGTAGTAACCCTCCAGACTGGTGCTGGTGGTGATACGGTTTACTTTCTTAGTTTGGTTTTATTTGTTTTGTAAAGCAAAAATGGTGATTTCGTTAATAGAAATCGACGAGAAGGCTCGTTGTCAAAAGGAAAAAGTTGGTCTCGCCCATCCAAAAGTGTCTTTCTGCTCCCGAGCTCAAATGAACTCGATGAACAGTAAAATAAAAAACTAATATTTTTTGGGGAGAAACATTGATAAAAGTTCTAACTGCTTGCAAAAAATCGTCATGGAATCACATTCCTGTAAGGCATGATAAAAACAAATTCAGTGCTCCAAAATGCTTTTGGAAGTAGCATTTTCATAGTATCGATTTTTTTTTGCCACGCCTTCTAGGAATGTGATTTCATGACGAATTTTTGCAAGTATTTAAAAACTTCTGTCAATGTTTCTTCCAAAAAAATTGGAATTTTTTAAACTTTTTTTATTTTGTTTTGATTTTACTGTTCACCCGAGCTCATTTGAGCTCGGGTGCAGAAACTCTGCGTCCTTGCCCATCGACCTATCTGCCTCGTGCTCCCTTACATCATCTTTCTTTCATATTATTTGTCCACTGACCTCTCAAAAAACTTATTTTAATATATCTACCCAATGACCCTTCAGAAAGCTTAATTTGTCCACTGACCTCTCAAAAAACTTATTTTTATATATGATCCTCTATATATACGCTAAATCGTTTGACTACACTCATACACGTAGCGTAGCCAAATCGTTTGACTATAATAAGTGTACGACTTGCTCCAAATGACTTGACTACGCTCACGTGCTCAGACAGTAAATTACTCGTAGTCGCACCAAACCCTTCGACTACACTCATAAAGTTGATATAGCCAAACGCTCTAGTAACACCATGGGTATGATTGTAATAAAGCGGTTTGTCGTATTATAATGAGGCATATTCATAAATAAGTTTTTTGAGAGGTAGTCGGATGGATTTTTTTTTCAGAAGGGTCATTTAGTATAAATAAACATTTTTTTAACTCGAAGTTGGCCACATACACAAGTATACACCGCATACAACCACCCTGTGAACACGCGCACACCTATCCATATGACCACTTCGAGAGATGAAGTCATCATAGGCGCCTTGAAGTTGACGGAAATATCTTCTCCCACTGAACGAATATCGCTGAAAAATCTGAAATAAATCAAAAAAAATTGTGAACATCAATGTTAAATTTAGGATTTGAAACCATTGTCCTCTAAGAGCATCTCCAGCCGTTGGCAGCCACAAGAACACCACCGAACCAAAAAAGTTGGTGTCTTGGGGGTCATCCGGCGAAATTTGGCGAAATAAAGAGGGTATCTTTTCAGTCACACCTCACCCCAAGCAAAAAATTGTGAGAAGAATGATTAAGTGGGCCAAAAAAAGGACATGTGGTGAGACACGATTCGCCGAAACTTCCGCCGGCGCCCCAAGAGCCCCCCAGCGCACCGGATTTCGTCTGGGTTTGCCGGCGCTATTTTGACGTCTTGGAGGGTGTTGGGGGCGTGGCTGAGCCGTTTTTTGGCGAAAAGCGCCATTCGAGCCTAAAACCGAGCCTAAAAAGGCGTCGGAGGCGACTGGAGATGCTCTAACGTTTGTAACATCTTTCTTTCTACAGAATTCTCTTTTGTTTGTGTATTTGTCAGCGGCCGCAAAGCTGTGCATCGCACAGAGTCTGCTCCTTTGACGGTCATACCATACCTTTTTTTCTTTCTTTTTTCGCCGAAGGCGGCACCATACCCGGAGTAGCCACGTAGCACATCACCCGAACTAGGAAGCACCGCGTCCATCCTTTCACCCTGATGGACATGTGCAACAGGGATGCCGCAATGTTCTCTCTAGTCTACCAAATGAAAGCCACTTTCATTAGCCATCAAAACAAACTCCTCCAAAAAGATACCGTAGCTAAACATCGAGCCAGTTTACGAAAATGTCGAACTAAAGGTAATGTAGAACTTACTTTAGCTAATTCTCTATACTTTGCAGATTTTATTGGCAACCAAACAGCTGAAATCGAAACTGGTCTCGGGACAAATGGAGGAAGAAAAACCCGGTCCATGCGCGACAGAAGCCGCGGCACCCGTACGGAGGCGACGCTTCCAGCAGGTCGACTGTGGACGAGGTCCACAAACCCCGGGGTCCCGATTCCCAGTATATGCTCTCGTCTCGTGGGTGGTGCGAGGGAATCCGGTGCGGCTCGGCCCCCCAACCGCGGCTTCCATCCCACTCTTGCTTCCACTAAAGCGTTATCCCCCGCGTGGCCGCCTCCCAGCCGTCCACCCGGCGATCCGACGGCCACGGAAGCCCGAGCGACCGGCCCCGGACGCCCGCCAGGCCCACGGCGCTTTCCCCCCGTATATCTTTCGCGTCGCCAGAAAGGAAGGCCACGCCTCAAAGTTAATATCGCGGCATCGGGTCCTGCGCTGCGCGCTTGCTGCTGCTCCCTCGCCCTCGCCTCCGCTGCCGTCGCGCCAGATCAACCCCGCCGGTGAGGGATCCCTCTCCCTCCCCCTCCCCTCTCCTCCCTTCCCTGCCGTCGGTTCCGTTTCGGGTGGCCGGACCGGTTGCTTCGCCGCCCGTTCGACGGGGCGGCGGCGCTGGTTTGTTGAGGCGTGGCGCTGTGCCACTGTACTGTACGAGTGAGCGCATTTCCTGGTTCCTGTCGCTTGCAGTCCGTTCTTCTGCTGCTTATTTTTTCTCCGGTTACGGCCTCCCTGGTTCGGTGGTTTAGGTGGGATCCTTCTGCTCTGATTCGTCTGAGGGATGGTGGTGCGTTTCGCGATCGGTCGATTGTGGTATGGCTCGTGGCCTCTTTCTCGTCTGCTGCTTCCCTTTTTGCTCCGCAGGGTAAAATTCCCCCCTCTGTTCACCTGCTCCTCCATCTCTCCCTGTGTACGTTCCTGTGCATTTCGGTGGTCTTGAACGGCCTTTCCACCGCGATTCAAGTGCTCAAATCTCCCCTGAGTTTCGAATAGGACGAAGACGACGACGAGAACTCGGCGGCGCTTTTTTTTCGATTTTTGTCCGTTCTCTGGATTTAGTCCGATCTGTTTCGCGGCTGCAGAGGCGCGGATATTTTCCTCCTTCCGTGGTGTTCCTTCTCGTCCTTTTTGAGCAACTTCTCTTTCCTCTAGTTTGCCAAACTTGTAGCAGCATGCGTCGCTGCTCTCCAAATCTGTTCGTTGCGGTTGCGGCGGCTGTTTCCCCTCTTAGATATTGTTCTTTTTTACCCGCATTTGTGCTTTGTCTCGCCTATGCTCCTGGATGATTCTGTTACTATTTCTAGAGAGCACGAGTTGGACCATGCGGCAGTTGTTCTTCAAGGGGAGGCTCTTAATCTTGTCTGATGTTCAGTTAGGAGTACTATTTAGGACGTGATGTCATCTTCCGATTTACTTTATTTTGCTTCTGAAGATCATGCTAGCTTTGACTAGTACACTGCAGTCCTGTCCAGTCCTCGCATAAATTATTAGCCTAGGTCCTGTCTATCTGTTAAATTAGTGTTACTTGTTAATATTGTTTACTGATAGTATATTGCTGCTATTCTTTGGAAGTTACTTGTTAGAAGGGCTGTGCACTTTACATTTAGCCTTTTGCGTGTGGACGTGTGGCGTTGTCGACTGGGGACTTTTTCTGGCTTTTCAAATGCCAATGAAGTTGCTTAGATCTGTCTTTCTTTGCGGCCATTTTCAGTCTGCTAGTATATTATGTGGTCAATTATCAGGCAATGTAGAGCCCAGTTCAGGGAACATGGAAACTGTGTATCCTTGGATGCAACTGCGCTGTGTTTAGGGGTAGTTGCCAACACAAAGGGTTATTGGGATGGACAAAGTTGAATTACTTGTGATATATGTGTCAGTATTGATGTGGAAAGAGCTACGTGGTCAGGATTAGGCAACTCATGCAAAAACATGAGAATACAGGGTCAGGTTTTCCGTTTTCCATTTTTGCATAGTCCATACATAGCTTTCACCACCCAACATTCAGTAGAGCATTATTTAGGTTAATATGTTGAGTTATTTAGGACGTGATGCCATCTTCAGATTTTATTTTATTTTGTTTCGATTCCTAAGATCATGCTAACTTTGACTAACGTACTACAGTCCTGTGCTGGCATAGATTATTAGCCTATTCTAACTGCAGCTCGTGCCTATCTGTTAAATTAATGTTAGTTGTTACTAGTATTGTTTACTGATGTCTTGCTAGTGTTCTTTTCTAAGTTATTTATGAGAAGGGGTGTGCACCTTACATTTGCCTTTTGCGTGTGGCCTTGGAGTTACCCCGCCTAACTGTGGTCCTCTGGCCTTTCAGTTTGTTCAATGCCAACTAAGTTGCTTAGATCTGTCTTTCTTTGTGACAATTATCTGTTTGCATGTGAATGATTTTCACTGACAGGAGAACACTGATGCGAGTATTCAATTGGTTCTCCGGGTTATGGATGTTGTAGTAGTCATTTGGATTGGATAAGTGCATAATTTGTCTGCTATTATGTGGTATGGTCAGTTATCTGGCAATAGAGACCAGAGTATTAGTATACATATTCAGGAAACAAGGAAATTGTGTATTCTTGAATACAACTGCGTTGTGTTTAGGGGAAGTTGCCAACACGAGGTTTCTTGGGATGGGCAAAGTTGAATCTACCTGTATTGTCGACAGTTTCTGTGCTTATGTAGGTGTCAGTATTGCTGTCGAAAGATTAGGCAACTCATGCAAAAACATGAGAATACAGGGTTAGGTTTTCCGTTTTGCATAGTCCATACATTGGAGATTTCTTCTTGATGGTCAAGCACCAGGTTGAAATTTATTTGCCCATTACATAGCTTTCACTACCCAACATGTAGTAGAGCATTATTCAGATTAATATGCGGAGGATGACATTGTTAGCTTCGAAATGTTTATAATTTAGTTTGTTGCATGAAATTTTGAAGTTCTGTAATGTTTTCTCACCCTATGTTTGGAGCCTCTCTTAACTTGTCTTTCAAGTATTTACATTTGCTTGTTAGTGTCCTTGATATAGAGAATCTAGTTACTTACCGATGATATTTTCTAATTATACAGCCATGTCTGGAGAAGCTGATGGGAAGACCTACCAGGTATCAAGGATGCCCCCTGCTGCTCTCAATGAGCGCATCCTTTCTTCCATGTCTCAAAAGCACGTTGCTGCTCACCCATGGCATGACCTGGAGATAGGTATTGTGCACCCTCAGTTGAACAATGTTAAGATAGTTTTGCTAAAAATTTGTACTGTGCTGCAAGTGTTTCTGTTTAATATCTTACTAGTTGCTATATTTTCTTTGAAAGTGCAGGTCCAGGAGCCCCTGCAGTTTTCAACTGTGTAAGTTTAACGAACTTGCAAAATGGATCTGTTTATCATAAAGAGATTCATTGTTCCTGACCCTGCTTCACCTTAATTGTTATTTGAACAAAAAGATCACAATAAACTTTTGGTAAAAGTTCTATCTTGGTCGGAGTGGGGATAGCATTTCTCTTCTGCATGTCTATGGAGTTTTGCAAAACCCAAACACCTCAGAGATAGATATAGATCTTTTAAATAGTTTAGCTTTAGTCGATGTTCTGATCAACTTGATTGATATCAAATTGGAGCTTTACCTTCATGCTTGCATTTAGTTTCAAATTTCGTCATAGGGACTGAAATTGATCTACTTGGTTTTGAAGTCTTGAAATCCTCCTTTTGAAACTTCCATACTTGTATTAATTCCATAAAAAAATGGGGTCAGGTTTATTGAGACTTTTTGGGCCATTCTAGAGTTTGCAGTTCCTGCTACCAGTTTGGCTTTCACATGATATATACTAGCTCAGGCGTGTCTCAAGTTATTGTACTAAGCCATTGTTATATGCATTAATCTTACTTTGTGTGACCAGCTAAGACAAGATGTTCTATTCTGGATTTCCTTTTTATTTTCCTGTCTTTATCTGCTGTTTTATTAAGTTATGTGCAGTTACACAGACTTGTTTCTTTTTCCTTTCATTTCCAGGTGGTTGAGATTCCTAGAGGCAGCAAGGTTAAGTATGAGTTGGACAAAGCAACTGGTCTTATCAAGGTCAGCTTGCCGTACATCGTTTTGCCTTTGTGTGCATCATGTTACTTAACTCCCTGTTGAATCCTAAAGGGTGTCATTAGAATCCAGCTGTTATGCTCAGAATGTAAAAGGGAGATTAAAGACACTATCTATTAACACTGCATGTACAAATTGAGGAGTTCTGTTAATACTGACAAAAGGACATGCCTTAATAATGTGCCACTAACTGTAGGTTAGTCAGTAATGTGCCACACATGAATGTGGAGCACTTGCATAGTTGCATCTTACACTACTTTTATTCTACATTGATAAAAGAAAACTTGAACGTTTTGTTTATTCCAGGTTGATCGTGTTCTGTACTCCTCAGTTGTGTACCCACACAATTATGGCTTCATTCCACGCACACTCTGCGAGGATAATGACCCGATGGACGTCCTTGTCCTGATGCAGGTATCGAATGGATGCGGTGCTTAATTATTTGTACATTATATAAGCTCTGTCCTAACATCACTGCTCTTTCTCCTGGACAGGAACAAGTTGTTCCTGGTTGCTTCCTGCGTGCCCGTGCTATTGGGCTTATGCCTATGATTGATCAGGTTAGATTTCACCATCACTTGTTTAAATTGAAGATGCTTTATTTCATGTCAGCATGGACAAGAAATTATTTGCTTGTATATTCCACTGCACAGTTTTAAGATTGCTTGATGCATGAGCTCAGAAAGGCAGCAAAAACAAAGGGTGAAGAATTAGAGTACCACTTAAAAAGTGGGTTCTATCTGACTGCTGAGTTCTTACATTAGTTAATCATTTGATGTCACTAGGGTGAGAAAGATGACAAGATCATAGCTGTCTGTGCTGATGATCCTGAGTACCGTCACTTCAGAGACATCAGTGAACTTCCCCCGCATCGCCTACAGGAGATCCGTCGCTTCTTTGAAGACTGTACATTCCTCAACTATGATCAATTTCACTTTCCGTTCCAAAATTGTATGTGCCAGATCATGAACTGAACTAACTGGATTCTGACCATTGAACTTGTGTTGTGTTTGACAGACAAGAAGAATGAAAACAAGGAGGTTGCAGTGAATGATTTCCTCCCAGCAGAAGATGCCATCAACGCAATCAAGTACTCAATGTGAGTTTTGCTGCTTCATACTTGTACTAAATTTGTTTACTCTACTAGCATATGGTCTCTATACTGCCTTACTGTTATTTTCTTTTCTTTTCTTTTTTTGCGGGTGGCTTACTGTTAACTGAACTGTTTCTTTCTTGCGCTGAACCGCTTAAAATGCTATACGGCAGGGACCTCTACGGTTCGTACATCATGGAGGGCTTAAGGAAGTGATCTCCAGCTGGTGGACTGCAGATGCTACGCGATCCGCCCTACGGCTTATTAATAGTACGGCAGACATTTATGTTGACATGATGATCGAAAACCATCAGTCTGTCGGGGATCTATATATACCTTCTGTCCATGCTGAGCCAAGCATGGGTACATTTTCCTTCCGTATATGCCATGTCAGGTCCAAGTATTTGACCTCTTGCTGGAACCTTTTTTGTCAAACCGTCTCTTAACAGAGCGGCTGCTTAATAGGAAATCAGCGTTACGTGAAGGCGCGTATGCGTGCCTCCAGTCCGTTTAACCGTGTGATATCTTGATGTTGTGTGGTATCCGCTGGTTTCGCTTTCCCTTGGGTTTTTTTTTCCCCATTAATTAGTTTTCTGTGAACGTCCTCAGCTGTTGTCACGATCATGGAATCCTGTGTAGTCTTTGTCACAGGAGTTCAGAGCTGTTGGAACTTTTTCAAGGAACGTCCTCAACTGGTGTCACATCTTCAGTTTTCTCTCTCTATTCATCTCAGCCACATCCCTTTGCATCACGCCATCGCATTGCTAGTTTCTTTCACGTTTAGCGTCTCTGGATGATCCGAATATCCAATTCTGCGTTTGGGCTCATCTGCACCTCATGAACAGTAAATTCAAAAATAATAAAATTCTGAATTTTTTTGTGGAGAAAGATGACTTAGTGTGTGAGGTGCGTGTCAAACTTTAAAGCATTTGGAAATCAGGTCCAGACAATGCACAAACAGTAAACTTTTCACAGACCTCAAATTTATCTTTTTTTACTGAGAGCTACTCGGACATCCATATGCTCTAAATTTTGGCATGGAGACCACGGTGAGGCCAACTCCATCGCGCGACCCTATCCTGTCCGGCCCGGTCCGTTTGGGGTAAAAGGGACAAAGGAGGCGGCCCAGCGCGCGGGCGCAAACAGACTTTTGTCCGTTTTGTGTCCGCTTTCGACCCATCTGCGGCCCAAGTTTGCGCCGCTTTTGGGGTGAAACGGACACCACGCGGACGCGCGGGTCGTCTGCGCGTGTCCTCCCCTGGCCCGCCCGTCGGTGGCACAGGACGGGCCTTTTTCTATCCGCCCCCTCCTCCCTCCGGCCGCATCCACTCCACTCTTCCACACTCTTCCCCTCTCTCCCCCTCGCCGCCGCCGGCCGCCCGCTGCCATTGCAGCCGTGCACCTCGGACGCGCGCTTGCCCAGCCCCTTCCTCTTGTCGCTGCCGAGCTACCCAAGCACGGCCACCTTGTTTGCGCATCCGCCGACCGGATTTGGGGCGGATCCGGTCGGTCTTGAGCTCGCCCGGCTGTGGGAGGCCGGGCCGCGCCATGGACTGGCCGGGCACCTTGCCGGAAGGCCCTGGCAGGGCCGCAAGGCCACATGCAGGCAGTGGCTCGTCCTCTAGCCGCTCGGATCTGCACCGTCGGTGGTCCGCCGACAGATACGCGAATGGCGGCCGGCCGGGCTCGTAGCTTGCCCAAAAGCTCGTCGGCGTGCCGTTGCCCCTCATCAAGTGCGACCACTGCCCAAGGGTGGTCGTGCGCCGCGTGTCTACAACGCCGGAGCATCCCGGATGGGTGTTCATCAAGTGCTTAAAGAAGGGTGTTCATCCCGGATACTATGTGCGAAGAAGCAACAAGGCACGATACTACGTGTGAGGAAGCAACGTCGACTTCTGGCTTGAAGAAGAAAGGAGGGGGCAACGTCGTGCCTCCTCCACAGATCAACAATGAGTGCATCGAGAAGGCGCTAACCCAACTCAAGGGAGCAGTTATGGAAGTTGGGTATCTTCTCAAATGTATTCTTGTGGTTCTTGTTTTCTTTGGCCTTATTTTACTAGTCAAAATGTGATGATGTATTGTCATGTACCGAAAATGAATGATAAAAAAAGTTTAAGGACTTGCAAAGAAATATACGCGGACAGGATGGGGCAAATGGATGCGGCCGCGCGCTGGGCGCACGGCCACCGCATCCCAGGACAGGCCCGGACACGACCCCAAACCCCTACCCAAACGGACAGAATCCGGACAAAACGGACGTCCGTTTGGGGTCGCGCGGTGGAGTTGGCCTGACGCACTTCGTCATCTTTCTCCACAAAAAAGTTAGAATTTTTTGAATTTTTATACTATTTTAAAACATTTTTGTAGTCACTCCCGGAGATGAGCCCGGGAGCCAAAACGCCTCACTCCTGGATGGTCTTTTTTTTTTATGTTAAATCTCTCTAGTCTCTGCTAAGTAAATAGGTAATTTTTCTACTAATTTAATCCATAAGTAGATAACTAGCATGGCATTGACAGAACTAACAACATACTGGTACTGGTCTAAACAAGCACGTACTACGCAAACACTAGACAAATCTACACATGATGCTAGCACTGCTAATACAGAAATTATCAGGAGAGGGATAAATGCGTTATACCCTCCAATAGGCCATGCAGAAGCCGCCGCGGCGGTGGCAGCAGCAGCAGCGTCCTCGGTGGCCTTCTTGTCGGCCTCGGTCTTCTCGGCGGTGGCACGTTCGGCGTCGCTGGACATGGTGATGATGGAGACGACGCGGACGTAGAGGAAGTAGTGGATCAGAGGCGAGCAGTCGCGTAGTCGCTTCCCAAAAACCTATTCGTCTTTCTCCCGTACAGGAACCAGAGAGACGGGGTTTCGGAGACCTGTTCTCCCGTCGACCGTGTACGCGGCAGACAGGATGGAGTCACCGGCGGCAGCAGCAGCAAAGGAACGACGGGGGGTGGTTCGCGTGGAGCAGATGTGATCTGATCGTGGCGGCTAGGGTTAGGGGACACCACACACTTATATAGACACAGCCGTGTGGAGAGACGTGGGCTCGACCCACGTCCGAGTCCGTGACAGCCCACGATCCGACGTCTCAGATCGTGGCCCTACTGTCAGAAACTCTCCGTTAGTGACTGGCAAAAATAAGCGCATAGGTGTGAGCTCGGCTCAGCTCATTCCCGCAACCCGCGTCGCGTCGCGTCGCGTCGCGACGAGGCGTGGCAAGGTGGGCGGCGGCGGAGGAGCGCGCGAGGGCCTCTTCTCTTCTCAAGCTCCAATAGCATGTAGAAGAGCCACCCTTATAAGGAGGTCCAACTCCTCTTCCACTTCCGGGGTGGGACTAAACTTCCCACCTCTATCTAGTGCCAATAACCCACATGGGCCCTTAGAAATATTTCTGAAATTGCTATATGGGCTTAAGGCCCATCTCAAATTTCAGCAATCCCCCACCAGATCTCGAGGGCCCATTGTGTCCTCTGTTCCAATTGTTGTTTTGATATACTAGTGTTTCAGTGAAGACCTATTAAGGTTGAGCTTCACCTAGAGCAAGTAGCTACACTCCTTCACAACTGAACAATGGACTATGCTTGAATTGTCAGTTTGGCGTAAAGAAGCTTCACCACATGTCTTACTAGTACTAGGCTGCCGAAGGCTGACCCCTCGGGTGGAGCATATAAGTCACACTCCTGGCCTATTCATGAGCTTGCTAGAGATCACCCCAATCTCATAGACTGTGACCAGCAGTCAGGCTCATATAGGTGTGTTCCTTCAAAGATCGCTCTGTAGGATAGCATCTTGCTTACATAAGCCTTGGAACACATTAAGACAATAGTCATCCTACCATACATTATTGAGAGTATTGCATCTCCAACGGAGTGGGTTAGAATAGTTACTCTCCTCAGTTCACCACTGGCTTGTTTTCCGAGGTCCTACTTCACGGAATCTCCGATCACATAGGTTGGGTTACCACCATGGCAACTCATGTGGGTCTCATACCCATCTCCCTTGATGCACTATCTATCACTACACGTGATAGCCCTTTCGTAAAGGGGCCTGCCAGATTCTTAGCCGTATGGACATAGTCCAGCGCTATCACTCCGGAGTTTCTTTATTTTCTGTCATCTTTTAATCTCATTCTTATGTGTTTGTTGGACTTCATGTTGTCCTTTGAACTCTTCACCTTGGTGATGATGTTGGAAATATGCCCTAGAAGCAATAATAAAAGGATTATTATTATATTTCCTTGTTCATGATAATTGTCTTTTATTCATGCTATAATTGTATTATCCGGAAATCGTAATACACGTGTGAATACATAGACCATAATATGTCCCTAGTGAGCCTCTAGTTGACTAGCTCGTTGATCAACAGATAGTCATGGTTTCCTGACTATGGACATTGGATGTCATTGATAACGGGATCACATCATTAGGAGAATGATGTGATGGACAAGACCCAATCCTAAGCATAGCACAAGATCGTGTAGTTCATTTTGCTAGAGCTTTTCCAATGTCAAGTATCCTTTCCTTAGACCATGAGATCGTGTAACTCCCGGATACCATAGGAGTGCTTTGGGTGTACCAAACGTCACAACGTAACTGGGTGACTATAAAGGTGCACTACAGGTATCTCCGAAAGTATCTGTTGGGTTGACACGGATCGAGACTAGGATTTGCCACTCTGTATGACGGAGAGGTATCTCTGGGCCCACTCGGTATTGCATCATCATAATGAGCTCAAAGTGACCAAGTGTCTGGTCACGGGATCATGCATTACGGTATGAGTAAAGTGACTTGCCGGTAACGAGATTGAACGAGGTATTGGGATACCGACGATCGAATCTCGGGCAAGTAACATACCGATTGACAAAGGGAATTGTATACGGGGTTGCTTAAATCCTCGACATCATGGTTCATCCGATGAGATCATCGAGGAGCATGTGGGAGCCAACATGGGTATCTAGATCCCGCTGTTGGTTATTGACCGGAGAGCCATCTCGGTCATGTCTACATGTCTCCCGAACCCGTAGGGTCTACACACTTAAGGTTCGGTGACACTAGGGTTGTAGAGATATGAGTATGCAGCAAACTGAAAGTTGTTCGGAGTCCCGGATGAGATCCCGGACGTCACGAGGAGTTCCGAAATGTTCTGGAGGTAAAGAATTATATATAGGAAGTGCAGTTTCGGCCATTGGGAGAGTTTCGGGGGTCACCGGTATTGTACCGGGACCACCGGAAGGGTCCCGGGGGTCCACCGGGTGGGGCCACCTATCCCGGAGGGCCCCGTGGGCTGAAGTGGGGAGGGGACCAGCCCCTGGTGGGCTGGTGCACCCCCCCTTGGGCCCCCCCTGCGCCTAGGGTTGGAAACCTTAGGGTGGGGGGAGGGCGCCTCCACTTGCCTTGGGGGGCCCTCCACCCCCCTGGCCGCCGCCCCCCCCTTGGGAGATCCCATCTCCAGGGTCGGCGCCCCCCCCAGGAGGCCTATATAAAGGGAGAGAGGGAGGGCAGCCGCACCCTGAAGTCTTAGCGCCTCCCTCTCCCCTGCTACACCTCTTCCTCTCGCAGAAGCTCAGCGAAGCTCTGCCGGAACCCTGCTGCATCCACCACCACGCCATTGTGCTGCTGGATCTTCATCAACCTCTCCTTCCCCCTTGCTGGATCAAGAAGGAGGAGACGTCACGCTGACCGTATGTGTGTTGTACGCGGAGGTGTCGTCCGTTCGGCGCTAGGATCTCCGGTGATTTGGATCACGACGAGTACAACTCCATCAACCCCGTTCTCTTGAACGCTTCCGCTCGCGATCTACAAGGGTATGTAGATGCACTCCCCTCTCTTGTTGCTAGATGAACTCATAGATTGATCTTGGTGAATGTAGGAAAAAATTTATTTTATGCAACGTTCCCCAACAGTGGCATCATGAGCTAGGTCTATGTGTAGTTCTCTATTGCACGAGTAGAACATAAATCTGTTGTGGGCGTAGATGTTGTCAACTTTCTTGCCGCTACTAGTCTTATTTTGCTTCAGCGGTATTGTGGGATGAAGCGGCCTGGACCGACCTTACACGTACGCTTACGTGAGACAGGTTCCACCGACTGACATGCACTAGTTGCATAAGGTGGCTAGCGGGTGTCTGTCTCTCCCACTTTAGTTGGAGCGGATTCGATGAAAAGGGTCCTTATGAAGGGTAAATAGAAGTTGACAAATCACGTTGTGGTTATTCGTAGGTAAGAAAACGTTCTTGCTAGAACCCTATTGCAGCCACATAAAAGATGCAACAACAATTAGAGGACGTCTAACTTGTTTTTGCAGCAATTGCTTTGTGATGTGATATGGCCAAAAGTTGTGACGAATGATGAATGATATATTGTGATGTATGACATCATGTTCTTGTAATAGGAATCACGACTTGCATGTCGATGAGTATGACAACCGGCAGGAGCCATAGGAGTTGTCTTAATTATTGTATGACCTGTGTGTCAATGATTTAACGCCATGTAATTACTTTACTTTATTGCTAAACCGTTAGCCATAGTAGTAGAAGTAATAGTTGGCGAACAACTTCATGGAGACACGATGATGGAGATCATGGTGTCATGCTGGTGACGAAGATGATCATGGAGCCCCGAAGATGAAGATCAAAGGAGCTATATGATATTGGCCATATCATGTCACTACTATATAATTGCATGTGATGTTTATTATGTTTATGCATCTTGTTTACTTAGAACGACGGTAGTAAATAAGATGATCCCTTATAATAATTTCAAGAAAGTGTTCCCCTAACTGTGCACCGTTGCTAAAGTTCGTCGTTTCGAAGCACCACGTGATGATCGGGTGTGATAGATTCGTACGTTCACATACAACGGTTGTAAGACAGATTTACACATGCAAAACACTTAGGTTAACTTGACAAGCCTAGCATGTACAGACATGGCCTCGGAACACAGAGACCGAAAGGTCGAACATGAGTCGTATGGAAGATACGATCAACATGGAGATGTTCACCGATGATGACTAGTCCGTCTCATGTGATGATCGGACACGGCCTAGTCGACTCGGATCATGTAACACTTAGATGACTAGAGGGATGTCAAATCTGAGTGGGAGTTCATTAAATAATTTGATTAGATGAACTTAATTATCATGAACTTAGTCTAAAATCTTTGCAAAATGTCTTGTAGATCAAATGGCCAACGCTCATGTCAACATGAACTTCAACGCGTTCCTAGAGAAAACCAAGCTGAAAGATGATGGCAGCAACTATAGGGACTGGGCCCGGAACCTGAGGATCATCCTCATAGCTGCCAAGAAAGCATATGTCCTAGAAGGACCGCTAGGTGATGCACCCATCCCAGAGAACCAAGACGTTATGAATGCTTGGCAGTCACGTGCTGATGATTACTCCCCCATTCAGTGCGGCATGCTTTACAACTTACAACCGGGGCTCCAAAAGTGTTTTGAGCAACACGGAGCATATGAGATGTTCGAGGAGCTGAAAATGGTTTTCCAAGCTCATGCCCGGGTCGAGAGATATGAAGTCTCCGACAAGTTCTATAGTTGTAAGATGGAGGAAAAAAGTTCTGTCAGTGAGCACATACTCAAAATGTCTAGGTTGCACAACCGCCTGTCCCGGCTGGACATTAACCTCCCGGACAAGGCGGTCATTGACAGAATCCTTCAGTCGCTCCCGCCGAGCTACAAGAGTTTTGTGATGAACTACAATATGCAGGGGATGGTGAAAACTATTCCTAAAGTATTTTCAATGCTGAAGTCGGCAGAGGTAGAAATCAAGAAAGAACATCAAGTGTTGATGGTCAATAAAACCACCAAGTTCAAGAAGGGCAAGGGTAAGAAGAACTTCAAGAAGGACGGCAAGGATGTTGCCGCACCCGGTAAGCCAGTTGCCGGGAAGAAGTCAAAGAATGGACCCAAGCCTGAGACTGAGTGCTTTTATTGCAAAGGGAAGGGTCACTGGAAGCGGAACTGCCCCAAATACTTAGCAGACAAGAAGGCCGGCAACACTAAAGGTATATTTGATATACATGTAATTGATGTGTACCTTACCAGTACTCGTAGTAACTCCTGGGTATTTGATACCGGTGCCGTTTCTCATATTTGTAACTCACAACAGGAGCTGCGGAATAAGCGGAGACTGGCGAAGGACGAGGTGACGATGCGCGTCGAGAATGGTTCCAAGGTTGATATGATCGCCGTCGGCATGCTGCCTCTACATTTACCCACGGGGTTAGTTTTAAACCTCAATAATTGTTATTTAGTGCCAAGTTTGAGCATGAACATTGTATCTGGATCTCGTTTAATATGAGATGGCTACTCATTTAAATCCGAGAATAATGGTTGTTCTATTTATATGAGAGATATGTTTTATAGTCATGCCCCGATGGTCAATGGTTTATTCTTAATGAATCTCGAACGTAATGTTACACATATTCATAGTGTGAATACCAAAAGATGTAAAGTTGATAACGATAGTCCCACATATTTGTGGCACTGCCACCTTGGTCACATTGGTGTCAAGCGCATGAAGAAGCTCCATGCTGATGGACTTTTAGAGTCTCTCGATTATGAATCATTTGACACATGCGAACCATGCCTCATGAGCAAAATGACCAAGACTTCGTTCTCCGGAACAATGGAGCGAGCAACCAACTTATTGGAAATCATACATACCGATGTGTGCGGTCCAATGAGCGTTGAGGCTCGCGGAGGATATCGTTATGTTCTCACTCTCACTGATGACTTGAGTAGATATGGGTATGTCTACTTGATGAAACACAAGTCTGAGACCTTTGAAAAGTTCAAAGAATTTCAGAATGAGGTAGAGAATCAACGTGACCGAAAGATAAAATTCTTACGATCAGATCATGGAGGAGAATATTTAAGTCACGAATTTGGTACACACTTAAGAAAATGTGGAATCGTTTCACAACTCACGCCGCCTGGAACACCTCAGCGTAACGGTGTGTCCGAACGTCGTAATCGCACTCTATTGGATATGGTGCGATCTATGATGTCTCTTACCGATTTACCGCTATCATTTTGGGGATACGCTCTAGAGACAACTACATTCACTTTAAATAGGGCTCCATCTAAATCCGTTGAGACAACACCGTATGAATTATGGTTTGGGAAGAAACCTAAGCTGTCGTTTCTAAAAGTTTGGGGATGCGATGCTTATGTCAAGAAACTTCAACCTGAAAAGCTCGAACCCAAGTCGGAAAAATGCGTCTTCATAGGATACCCTAAGGAAACCATTGGGTATACCTTCTACCTTAGATCCGAAGGCAAGATCTTTGTTGCCAAGAACGGATCCTTTCTGGAAAAAGAGTTTCTCTCGAAAGGAGTAAGTGGGAGGAAAGTAGAACTCGATGAAGTACTACCTCTTGAACCGGAAAGTAGTGCAGCTCAGGAAAATGTTCCTGTGATGCCTACACCGACTGGAGAGGAAATAAATGATGATGATCAAGGTACTTTGGATCAAGTTGCTACTGAACTTCGTAGGTCCACAAGGACACATTCCACACCAGAGTGGTATGGCAACCCTGTCCTGGAAATCATGTTGTTAGATAACGGTGAACCTTCGAACTATGAAGAAGCGATGGCGAGCCCAGATTCCAACAAATGGCTTGAAGCCATGCAATCCGAGATAGAATCCATGTATGAAAACAAAGTATGGACTTTGACAGACTTGCCTGATGATCGGCGAGCGATAGAAAACAAATGGATCTTTAAGAAGAAGACGGACGCGGATGGTAATATTACCATCTATAAAGCTCGACTTGTCGCTGAGGGTTATCGGCAAGTTCAAGGGATTGACTATGATGAGACTTTCTCTCCTGTAGCGAAGCTGAAGTCCGTCCGAATCATGTTAGCAATTGCCGCATACTATGATTATGAGATATGGCAGATGGACGTCAAAACGGCATTCCTTAACGGACATCTTAAGGAAGAACTGTATATGATGCAGCCGGAAGGTTTTGTCGATCCTAAGAATGCTAACAAGGTATGCAAGCTCCAGCGATCCATTTATGGGCTGGTGCAAGCATCTCGGAGTTGGAACATTCGCTTTAATGAGATGATCAAAGCATTTGGGTTTATGCAGACTTATGGAGAAGCCTGCGTTTACAAGAAAGTGAGTGGGAGCTCTATAGCATTTCTCATATTATATGTAGATGACATACTTTTGATGGGAAATGATATAGAACTTTTGGACAGCATTAAGGTCTACTTGAATAAATGTTTTTCAATGAAGGACCTTGGAGAAGTTGCTTACATATTAGGCATCAAGATCTATAGGGATAGATCGAGACGCCTCATAGGTCTTTCACAAAGCACATACCTTGATAAGATATTGAAGAAGTTCAAAATGGATCAGTCCAAGAAGGGGTTCTTGCCTGTATTGCAAGGTGTGAGATTGAGCTCGGCTCAATGCCCGACCACGGCAGAAGATAAAGAAGAGATGAGTGTCATCCCCTATGCTTCAGCCATAGGATCTATTATGTATGCCATGCTGTGTACCAGACCTGATGTAAACCTTGCCATAAGTTTGGTAGGAAGGTACCAAAGTAATCCCGGCAAGAAACACTGGACAGCGGTCAAGAATATCCTGAAGTACCTAAAAAGGACAAAGGACATGTTTCTCGTTTATGGATGTGACGAAGAGCTCATCGTAAAGGGTTACGTCGATGCTAGCTTCGACATAGATCTGGATGACTCTAAGTCACAAACCGGATACGTGTATATGTTGAATCGTGGAGCAGTAAGCTGGTGCAGTTGCAAGCAGAGCATCGTGGCGGGATCTACATGTGAAGCGGAGTACATGGCAGCCTCGGAGGCAGCGCATGAAGCAATATGGATGAAGGAGTTCATCACCGACCTAGGAGTCATACCCAATGCGTCGGGGCCAATCACTCTCTTCTGTGACAACACTGGAGCTATTGCCCTTGCCAAGGAGCCCAGGTTTCACAAGAAGACGAGGCACATCAAGCGTCGTTTCAACTCCATCCGTGAAAATGTTCAAGATGGAGACATAGATATTTGCAAAGTACATACGGATCTGAATGTCACAGATCCGTTGACTAAACCTCTTCCGCGAGCAAAACATGATCAACACCAGAACTCTATGGGTGTTCGATTCATCACAATGTAACTAGATTATTGACTCTAGTGCAAGTGGGAGACTGTTGGAAATATGCCCTAGAGGCAATAATAAAAGGATTATTATTATATTGCCTTGTTTATGATAATTGTCTTTTATTCATGTTATAATTGTATTATCCGGAAATCGTAATACACGTGTGAATACATAGACCACAATATGTCCCTAGTGAGCCTCTAGTTGACTAGCTCGTTGATCAATAGATAGTCATGGTTTCCTGACTATGGACATTGGATGTCATTGATAACGGGATCACATCATTAGGAGAATGATGTGATGGACAAGACCCAATCCTAAGCATAGCACAAGATCGTGTAGTTCGTTTTGCTAGAGCTTTTCCAATGTCAAGTATCTTTTCCTTAGACCATGAGATCGTGTAACTCCCGGATACCGTAGGAGTGCTTTGGGTGTACCAAACGTCACAACGTAACTGGGTGACTATAAAGGTGCACTACAGGTATCTCCGAAAGTATCTGTTGGGTTGACACGGATCAAGACTGGGATTTGTCACTCCGTATGACGGAGAGGTATCTCTGGGCCCACTCGGTACTGCATCATCATAATGAGCTCAAAGTGACCAAGTGTCTGGTCACGGGGTCATGCATTACGGTACGAGTAAAGTGACTTGCCGGTAACGAGATTGAACGAGGTATTGGGATACCGACGATCGAATCTCGGGCAAGTAACATACCGATTGACAAAGGGAATTGTATACGGGGTTGCTTGAATCCTCGACATCGTGGTTCATCCGATGAGATCATCGAGGAGCATGTGGGAGCCAACATGGGTATCTAGATCCCGCTGTTGGTTATTGACCGGAGAGCCGTCTCGGTCATGTCTATGTGTCTCCCGAACCTGTAGGGTCTACACACTTAAGGTTCGGTGACGCTAGGATTGTAGAGATATGAGTATGCAGCAAACTGAAAGTTGTTCGGAGTCTCGGATGAGATCCCGGACGTCACGAGGAGTTCCGAAATGGTCCGGAGGTAAAGAATTATATATAGGAAGTGCAGTTTCGGCCATCGGGAGAGTTTCGGGGGTCACCAGTATTGTACCGGGACCACCGGAAGGGTCCCGGGGGTCCACCGGGTGGGGCCACCTATCCCGGAGGGCCCCGTGGGCTGAAGTGGGGAGGGGACCAGCCCCTGGTGGGCTGGTGTGCCCCCCCTTGGGACCCCCTGCGCCTAGGGTTGGAAACCCTAGGGTGGGGGGCGCCTCCACTTGCCTTGGGGGGCACTCCACCCCCCTGGCCGGCGCCCCCCCTTGGGAGATCCCATCTCCAGGGCCGGCGCCCCCCAGGGGGCCTATATAAAGGGGGGAGGGAGGGCAGCCGCACCCTGAAGTCTTGGCGCCTCCCTCTCCCCTGCTACACCTCTCCCTCTCGCAGAAGCTCGGCGAAGCTCTGCCGGGACCCTGCTGCATCCGCCACCACGCCGTCGTGATGCTGGATCTTCATCAACCTCTCCTTCCCCCTTGCTGGATCAAGAAGGAGGAGACGTCACGCTGACCGTACGTGTGTTGAACGCGGAAGTGCCGTCTGTTCGGCGCTAGGATCTCCGGTGATTTGGATCACGGCGAGTATGACTCCATCAACCCCGTTCTCTTGAACGCTTTCGCTCGCGATCTACAAGGGTATGTAGATGCACTCCCCTCTCTTGTTGCTAGATGAACTCATAGATTGATCTTGGTGAACGTAGGAAATTTTTTATTTTATGCAACGTTCCCCAACAGATGACAGTCTGATTATCACAGTTCATAAGGATAGCGGGAACCAGTTTATCAACCAATGGCAAGTCCATCAAAAGGTCTCGAAGCCATCCTGCTTCAACACCAGAAGTCTCTAATGTTGTTAATTCCGCTTCCATTGTCAATCTCGTTAAGATCGTTTGCTTGCAAGACTTCCAGGAAACAGCGCCACCTCCAAGAGTAAACATATACCCAGTTGTGGCCTTCATCTCATCAGCATCAGAGATCCAATTCGCATCACTATACCCTTTCAGATATAGTGAAGTCCATAGTTCATAGTACCTTTCAGATATAGTGAAGTCCATAGTTCATAGTACCTTTCAGATAGCGCATAACTCTTTCAACAGCATGCCAATGTACATCACCCGGTTTGGAAACAAACTGGCTCAGTTTGCTCACAGCAAACGCGATGTCAGGCCTCGTTGCGCTCGCTAGGTACATCAGTGAACCAATGATTTGAGAGTATCTCAATTGATCTTTAGCCATGCCTTTGGACTTTCGAATCAACACGCTAGGATCATATGGTGTTTGAGATGGTGTGCAGTCCGAATATCCAAAACGGCTCAACACCTTCTCAACATAATGGGATTGCAGAAGTGTGATCCCACCCTCATTATCTCTCAGTAGCTTGATGTTCAAGATAACATCAGCCACACCAAGGTTCTTCATCTCAAAGTTCTGAGACAGAAATGACTTAACCTCCTCAATGACTTTGAGGTTGGTTCCGAATATCAGTATGTCATCAACATACAAGCACAGTATAACTCCTTCGCCCCCACCATGGCGATAGTATACACATTTGTCAGCTTCATTAACAACGAAGCCAATAGATGTCAGATTTGTATTAAACTATCATGCCATTGCTTAGGTGCTTGCTTTAGGCCATATAAAGATTTCAGCAACCTACACACCTTTCTTTCCTGACCATCTATCACAAAGCCATTTGGCTGTTGCATGTAGATTTTCCCGTTTAGCTCTCCATTCAGAAAAGCCGTCTTAACATCCATTTGATGGACGAGAAGACCATGCGAGGCCGCCAACGAGAGTAATACTCGAATGGTGGTCAGTCTAGCCACAGGTGAATAAGTATCAAAGAAATCTTCCTCCTCTTTCTGGTCATAGCCCTTGGCCACAAGCCTAGCCTTGTACCTTTCAATCGTACCATCAGGCCTAAGCTTTTTCTTGAACACCCACTTACATCCCAATGGTTTGCAACCATAGGGACGCTCAGTGATCTCCCATGTCCCATTAGCCATGATGGAATCCATCTCGCTACGGACTGCATCCTTCCAGTAGTCAGCTTCTGGAGAGGCATACTCTTCTGAAATAGAAGTGGGAGTATCATCCACGAGGTACACGAAGAAATCATCACCAAATGTCTTTGCAGTCCTTTGTCTCTTGCCCCTACCAAGGGTTTCCTCGTCATCCTCCTCAGGATTTTCATCATGTGTTCGTTCATAATATTCCATAGGAATGGCAGGCTCAGGAGTCTCCTCAGATTCCTGTCTAGAAGTGCCACTACTAGGAAAATGCTTATAGGTAGACATTTAGCAGTAGCGTTGGTTAGATACCCATCGCTACTGCTATTTAGCAGTAGTGCCAGCCAGCACAAGCGCTACAAGTGCACGTTAGCAGTAGCGCTGGATTTCACAGCCAGCGCTACTGCTAATGGGCCACGCTCTCGGGCCCCCATTGCAGCTTTAGCTATAGCGTTGGGCCGCCTACCCCGCGCTGCCGCTAAGCCCACCTCTTTGCTTCCTCTCGCGCCGGCCCGCGCACCACCCCTCCCCTCACTCACACTCACACGCTCACACCAGATCGAATCCCTCGGTCGTCCCCCGATCCGGCCGCCGCCCCCACATCCTACTCCGACCGCCCTCCCCGGCGCCGGCCC